>NC_083735.1:24181425-24481425 GCF_028564815.1 Eubalaena glacialis | reverse complement strand
TGGATTAATCATGAAAACATCATGCTAAGTGAAAGAAGCCAGACACAAAAGGACAAATATTTCAATAGCTAAAACAGGCAAATTAATAGAGAGAGAATATAGATTAGAGGTTACCAGGGGCTAGAGGAAAGGAGCAATAGGGAGGTATTGCTTAATGGTTACAAAGTTTCTGTTTGGGATGATGAAAAAATAGAAATAGACAGTGGGGATGGTTGCACAACATGGTAAATGTATTAATGCCACTGAACTGTACACTTAAAAAAATCATTAAAATGTCAAATTGTTATATATATTTTATATACTCAAAAATAGCAACATCATTGAATTAAATACCTTAAATGGGTGAGTTATAGCTCAATAAAGCTACTTATAAAAGAACCCAATAGACTTGAGGGTGCCATGATAATTGGAGATCACTAACATCAGTGAGTCTGGATTGAGAGTAAAGCAAATTATTGTGACAGCCTAAGCAATGTTTAGTTGTGAAGGCAATTTGTAGTAATGCACAGTTTGCATCAGACTTCTTTAGTTCTGATAAATTTATAATAACGCCTATGATAAAACCTAGGCCAATAACAACTATTTAAAATTAGGGGAGGAGGGCTATCAATCAAAATGGCACATATACTCAACAGGCCACACGTAACCTTTTTAAATACTTTACATGAGTGAATCTCAAACACCAACGTAAGACAAAGCCTGTCATGGAAGTGTACACAAGCAGGAAGCACATCAGGCCTGCAGATCTCATGTGTTAACTACAGTCGTTCTTACTTATGAAAACACGATTTCAGCTACACAACAATGGCAACACTGGGGTTTTCATAGTTGGCAGGAAGAGCCAGAGATGGTTTATTCCCACCTCTGCTCAGGGCCCTTACTGCCAGGCCTGCCTTGCTTCCTGTGTGTGTTTCTTCTCAAAATTTCCACAAATCAAATTTTTACTAAACCAGACTGTAACTGTCAATATTGATTTACATTCCAAAATTATAAACAAATCCTAAAAATAATTTGATTGTTTGGATTATCAGCTCCCCCTTCCATTAGCATGGAACATGGAAAACTGCTGGTATAGAAATTATAACTGTGTGTGAAGGGTAAAGGATAGGTTAGATATTTTGCTGTCGGGTTAAAGAATGGATGGGGTTTCTAGTCATGTGGATTAATGGGACCACAGATAACCTGAAGGGAAGTCTGGGTTTGGGTTATTTTTAGCTTAATTTGAGAGTTTTTGCTATAAAACCAAAATATACTGTATTTACTTTAGAAGATTTAACGAACACCCTGATAAAAGTTCAATGTTACCACTTAATTCAATCTGACCATGTTTTTCCATAAAATTATCCAACTGACTAAAGCATACTCCAAAAATGGAAGAAAATAAATGGATTTAAAAATCATTTAAAGTCATTTTGGGACAAGACTTAATACTAATAACTGAACCAGACAGGAGCCAAGACAGGGCAACAATAAGAAGAGAAGCTCTAAACATGGACAAGTGGTTTTTAACACTGTGAACTGCTCTACATAGAGGAACTTACTGGATTGAGGCTTACGTTTCTCAATAGTGGAACAAAACAAAACATTACAACATGGAACTTTCCCCCAAAGGAATGTGAGGAAAAGCTTCTAAGAGAAGCTGGATGAATGACATGAGGAAAAAATTTTGTAATGGCTATGAGCATCGGATGTTTTTAATTCACCAAGTTAGAAAAAATGATCGTGAAAAGAGCATGTTGGGTCACAGAGATGTGTCAGTTTCATGATTAAATACATTATCCTGAATGGGCCGGTTTTCTCTGCAGAGAGAAGAAACCCTGCTCCACGGTCATGTACCAAACTTTACTGTGGGCATTTGTCCTAGACAATGTGATTAAATTAGTCTGTCATTGCAGCAACATTCCATGGAACAAGCAAACAGCAAGAAGTTACATAAAGTAGACAGAACTAAGACACAGGAGGCTTCCTTCTAGCTGTAGCTCTAAACCTGTACTTTCTGACTGAGCCATCCATCCTCTCTGGCCTCAGTTCTCTTAACTGAAACAGGACAGTTTCTAAGGTACAAAAACCTCTAATACTTTTATATAAAAGTTAAAAATATCGAGAAAGAGATGACCCAGGACCTTAACAGATGCTCTAAACTCACAAGTCAACCTCTGAGCAGAAGAAAGCTCAGGTATAATACTGCACAGGTAAGTCTCAAGAGTTACTCTTCTTCGGTCCACAGAATAGAACAGAACGAGACCTGTTTCACTTGGAGTTCTTCCCAAGTTATTAATATATGAGCAACAAACACTGAGCCTAAAACCAGACCTTAGGACAAGAGAGCATAATGATCTGGGGCCAGCTGGCATAGCAATGGGCTTAAACACCTCTATCACAATGTTACTGCATGTCTCAATACCGGTTATGTGTAACGATACAACCCTCAGTACTAAGAAAAAGTGAAATGATGTTAGCTATACTCTGCCTAGTAAGACGAGGAAACACAGTTTGACTATGACCATGTAAACATCTAAAAAATAAACCTGTTAAAAAAAATCAAGCTATAAACAACCCACTGTAAAAACCTACTGTTTTTCAGACAGTGGGTCAGTGACATGTTTCTACACAGAGCAGAGACAATGAAAGGCAGTGGAAAGCCCATTCTGTGAACAAGCTTCAGCTGCTGTTATTTCCTTTATAAGAACAAGAAAAAGAAGCTGGTGAAAACTTCAATTTGGAAGGACCCAGAATTTCTGCATTTAGAAAGATGCCTCCTGGGGGAATGTAAATTGGTGCAGCCACTATGAAAAACAGTATGGAGGTTCCTCAAAAAACTAAAAATAGAGTTGCCATATGATCCAGCACTCCCACTCCTGGGCATATATCTGGACAAAACTATAATTCAAAAAGATACATGTACCCTCATGTTCATAGAAGCGCTATTCATAATAGTCAAGACATGGAAACAACCTCAATGTCCACTGACAGATGAATAGATAAAGAAGATGTGGTACACATATACAATGGAATAGTACTCAGCTATAAAAAAGAATGAAATAATGCCATTTGCAGCAACATGGGTGGACCTAGAGATTATCATACTAAGTGAAGTAAGTCAAACAGAGAAAGACAAATATCATATGATATTGCTTATAAGCAGAACCTAAAAAAAATGAACCTTACAAAATGCTTACAAACCAAATACAGGTATCTCTATTCAATTATAGCTGACTATCTTTTATTATACCACAATGCAGAATGTCTTCTGGGAAAGCAGTATATGCAAGTTTTTAATCAATCAGAATAAAGACTACAACCTGTAAATTTGTTTGTTTGTTTAAGCCACATACCTTAAACAAAAACCTCATGTGTTAAGGAAAGCCAAGATTTTGATCTATTCTTGACTTAGGCTTAGCCACTGAGAGTATAATGATGGCCAAACTAAACTGTACACCACCATGGGATGTGACTGGGCTGAATAAAGACCCACATCATCAGGTATTTTGAGCATTACAGTAAAAGCTAGAGAAGAGCAAAGTGTTATTTAATAGTTTGCACGTCTAACCACAATTTTAGGAAAAATCTCTTCAGAGGGCTAATTAATTAATCCCTTCCTGTTAGATCGAGCAGTCATATTCCTTCCATTTGATTTCCTGTCCAAAGAGGTTCTATTACTTCCTACCACCTCATAAGGAAACCCCCAAAGATTAACATCATTAGTACTTACATTCAAAGCATTCTTTGCAGCTTCTGCTTCTGAGCGACTGTCAAAACTGACAAAACCTACGGGCTAAGGAAAGAAAAAGAAATATGAAGAAAACAATATCAGGGGATGTCTATTTTTCTGGGTCAAAGGTGATATCAAACTGAAGAGCTAAGATACAGAAATCACCACAGGCAATGGGTAGAAACAAGAAAGCCAGTCCAGAAGAATCATGACTCAGTGGCTTAGCCAAATTTCTAACATGAATCAAAGGGATTGTGAGGGTGGTTCTTCAAGGGCACAGCTGGAGATTTAGAGAATCATAAAAAAAAAAATCTAGAGGGGGCTGGAAGGTGAGCAGCAGTGAACAAGGCAACAGAGGAAAACTTGGGTGGAAAGGCTCTACTTTCCTAAATTGAATTCACTGTACCTCAGTTTCTTCATCTTTTAAAATGGAAAGAGAACCGAATCACCTTTTGGTACACTGTAAGTGCAAGGGATATAATGACACAATGATAAAAGCCCTGTATTCTCACTGCATGATCAAAATTATATCATGAACATTTTAATCTCAAATCCCAAGGGATGCCTTTAAAAAGCTGTGTGTTTAATTAGGTGTATAAACCATACTGTTCCAACTAAAGAGAGGGGTCACAATTCCTTTGGACTCAGTATCTTTCAGTCCAGAAGGATGGTTGCAACATAGCTTATTCTCTGATGAACCAGAGAATACCTTATTGAGAGATGAAAAGTGACCCAGAGAGAGGATGCTGGTTGCTCAGCATTTAAAAAAAAAAAGCACATAGCTACAAATTTTCAAGACACTTGCAGAAACTATCAGGGTCACTGGTTACCACCTCCATTCTGTACCTTTTATGCTCCATTCTAGACCTGAGACTCTCCTGCGGTTATTAAGGGTTTGAGAGACAGCCTGATTCTTCGTCATCAAATTCCCATACCGATCGTGAATGAAAAGTTTGCCTGTTTAACCTTATTAAAAACAAACCAAAAAAACACCCAGGAAAGAAATGGCAATAAAAGTGAATTTGGATAATAATCAATAATTTCTTTTGAATCTATAGATCAATCCCAATATAACTATGCTGGATGCATTATATTTACCTTGCTTGAGGATAGTCTCAGACACTCTAGCTGGAGGCTATGGAATTAGGGATCACTTTCCTGTGCTAATTCCTAATCAATCTCACCCTTAATTTTAGAGCAACAACAACAAAAATAAAATCTTAATGGAAATAAAAAAAGAATGTCGAGCCCTAGTAACATTCCTGAAGAAAGCCAATCCAAACTTCTGTGGAAGTGATCATTTATGTGCAAGTCTGAAATTCTTACCTGCTTAGATGTGAGCTTTATAAGAGAACCCTCGTAGCCCTGAAAATAAAGAACCAAATTTAGACCAGAAATAAAGAGTAATAAGAGAAAAGAGCAATTGTAATAATAGCATCCTGCTCAAGTGAAAATGAGTCCTTTATGACTACTGACCAACTCTTCTCACAAATGCCTGTTAACTGGGAAAACAAATTTTATACACACATGCATGCATGATGTATACGCCAATCTTTGCATACTTGGGCCTTAAAAGAAATCAAGCCCTGAAATTCATGCACTTATGTTTCTTATCTCTATATATTTTCATGAAATTCAGAAAAGAAACATAAGTGCATGAATTCATGAAAATATATAGAGAAAAGAAACATAAGTGCATGAATGGACTTATGCATAGGAAAATGGTGTCTATGTCAACAGCAGGTCTTTTTCATTTTATGGAACTAGGAGAGGGAAGGGGATAAATTAAGTTAGGAAGGTCAGAGTATGTGATGACTTGGTCATATATTTGCTATAAAACAATAAAACATTAAGATCGTACTCCGTAGAACTTAATGAAAATTTCAAAACTTCCAGAAAAGGTTAAATAGGCAGTGATGCTAACATTTGTTGAGTTCTTTTGCTTATTTATTGCAGCCATCAGTTTTCACATTGGTATTCTGATTGGGAGATGCGAAAATTCCCTGTTGGGTTTTTACTCCAGCTCATCCTCAAGGAAGATGGAAACATTCCTTTCACTCCCTCCCTTAAGCCCTCCTGGCTCCCCAGGATAAGGATAACAAAGTCTGTTTATTTCTGAAAATAATCAATGACTGTTAGCTTGCACTGATGGATGACACAAGAGGGGAAAAAACAACACTTGACATGATTGACCACTGCACGTATCGGTGCAGAGACAGATTTGCAGACAAGGGTCAGACTCCGGGGACTTTAATTAAAAGAGGGTTGGTAGGAATGTACCAGGGTCCTGACTTCAGCGTTTGGGTTTCTGGGCAGGATGTTGGGATTGATTCATCCTCCTATTTTCCCAGCAGAGAACTATGTTACTAATTAGCTACTGTAAACATTTTACCTCAAAGGCCTTGAGCTCTTCTAGCCAGAGAGGTCGTGATTCACAGCCCTGCCTCTTCCTTTTTCAAGGTGCTCTCACTCTCTGAAAAACCTGAAGGTTTAAACACCCTGAAGGCCTCAGAGGCAAAGAACAAATGGATGTTTCACTCAAGTAAAAGACCACTAGTAGGGATATACTGTCCTCTCAAGTCACAAAAAGAGAAGTAGTATCAAATAATAGTTCAGATGAGGGATGACTGCTTGGGTTTGAATCCTGGCCGTGCCATTTATTATGTGTGTAAACTTGAGCAAAATGTATTCAACTGCTCCAAGTTTCATTTCCCTTATTTGAAAAAAATGAGGCTAACCCACTTTAAATGACTGTGATGAGAATTAAATGAGATAATTCTTAAGGGGCTTGCTGGCTAAATCTCTCTGTATGTATACAAAAACATAACTATTTTGTCCTTTACGAGGATCAGTTAGCTTTAAAAAGTCCTCATCCTACAAAAGAGACAGACAGTAAAAACTACAACCCTGCAGAAGAAACTCGGGAAATTCTATAAAGCTGGCACTCTCCCCACAATACCTTCCCTTTCTTTCCCACTTCCTCTAGCTAACCTCATGGCTAACCTTTCTGCTTCCCTCTGTAATGTCATCATTATTGTTGCATTAAAAGGAGAGCTGTCAGAATGGAGTTATGTCCATTATTACATGGTGCCTTTGGGGCACATAAACTAGACTGTTTTATCTTTGCTGGTTTTAACTGGCTGCCCGCTCAACCGTCCTTCTCGTTCTACTACCCAACTGTTCTCAGCTGTCACATCCTACTCTCTCCTCCTAAGAAGCTAGATACTGTCCCTCAACCTGTCTTGCCTCTGTGGCTGGGGTCCTGCTTCAAACCAGGATGGATCTTTAACCAGCAATCAAGATGGCCCATCACGTGATCGTAAGTATGGCCCTGGCCAGGCACTGTTGCTGACATGTCCTCAGCTGATGTGACCAGCCCAGACACAGGCCCTGAATCTGTCATGACTTCCAGGTTCACTCCTTGAGAGCCAAGGCCTTCAGCCCACATCATGCCCAGTCCCAGCTGTCTCCCACCCTCCAAAGGCTAACCTTCAAGGTTTCTCCTTGGAACATGGTTATTTCAGCTTTAGTTCAATTTCCTGTTAAATTTTCAATCCCAGCTACATTAATTATCTCTAAAGTAGTTCTACCTTGACAGTCACAATGGACAGACAACTTGCATTAAATATTTCACTAAGCAACAGGATAGATTTCCCTCAACTCACACCAAGCAATTCTTTAAAATTTTGTTTTACTGTTTTTGCAACTTTGGACATTTTGCCCATGGAAAAAATAATGGTGTTAGGTTCCCAGTCTAGTTCATAAAAGCCTACTTAACCTATTACGTCTCCAAAGAATAGTATTAACAGCAGTATTTCAACTGATAAGGAACCTCCTAGGGATAGGGCTTGACTTTTACTGCATTTGAAATATAAATACAGAATAAGTCATGGATAATATTTTTGGTGATCTGTACTCAGAAGAACATCCCTAATTGGCAAGAGGATAAACAGGGAGGACACTAAAGCAGTTCTGTAGAACAGAAACAGACGCATGTCCACATCAGTAAGAGACTTCTCCAGATTAGCTACTGGGAGGACAAAAGGCGGTTTCAGTCTTTCCAAAGTGAAAACGTATATTAGGACTGAGTTGTCAAATCTCCTTTACTCGCTAACCTTTTAAAAAACAGTGCTTTCACAAACATGTCATTTCTTTCTCCAAAAAGCCCCAAGAAGCTTATACACACAGTCTTTGTCTCCTTTTACAATTTCTGAAAGATAGAAAAGGTACCTTAAATGGTCTGAAAAGCAGATACAGCTCCCGAGGTTTGATATCCAGAGGGAGACCACTGACAAAGAGAGTCCGGACCTGGAAGATAAATACAAGAAGTGATCAAGGGAGTGGACAGTCATAGAATAGTTCACCTGAAATCCCCAAAACACATTTCTTCAAATATTCCTCGACTCCTACCTAATTCGTGCTCTTTCCATGACACGAAGATTACTCTAATGTTAAGATGCCATTAAGCCAACTCTTGAGTAGCTCTGTGTGAATTATCAGAGTGAATCACTTCTAGCTGATTTAAATTTACAAACTGACTTCTCCTTTCCTAGCCATCGCCTGGTTCTAAAAACGTGAGGGGAAAAGAGGGTCCGTGATTAAAACATTAGCTTAAGGAAAACAAAAATGTCATGAGGACAGTAAATCTACCACTCCCCTCAGCTCTAATCAAATGAACACAGAATGTGGTTCAAAAATACAACTGAACCAATTTTTTTCTCCTACTTGTCTTGTCATTGCTTCCCTCATTGGCATTGATAATTACAGTAATTTTAATAAATGTAGAAGTTTATTAAACAACTGAAATGCATCTAAATAGTAGCCAAATGCATAACCCTGTGTCTGTTCAGTTCTGAAACAGCAGGGCAAACTTGGCTGTACCGTAAGGCCTACGGTACAAAATACGTACTTAGTGTGTGCTGAAATACAGAACACAGATGACATTTCCAGCTGGGAGGATCAGAGTAAACGTGTGGGCATCTGAGCGGAAACTTCAAGGATAGGTAGCATTTTACCACATAGATATAAAAAGGTGAGGTGGGGAAGTGGCACAGGCAGAAAAAAAGCACTAACCAAGGCAATGAAGAGGGGGATGATAGCACAGTGTATTCCAGGAGAAGGGGGAGCCAAAAGTGAACAGGTAGCGGAGAATCAAACCAAGGGGGGTATCACGTCATCGGCTCAGGAATATGGTCTTGATTCAATAGGCAAGGAGTAAACACTGAATCATCATCACCATCACATTTTGTTTCTACTTATTTTAGTGAGTCTTTAGTCAGACCCACCCCCCAGCTTTGAGATACAGTTGACACATAATATTAAGTTTCAAATGTACTTTTTGATCTAATAAAAAAATGATTACCACTACAGCATTAGCTAACACCTCTATCATACCGCAAAATGACCATTTCTCTTTTTGTGATGAGAACATTTAAGACCTCCTCTCAGCGACTTCCAAGTACACCTATAATACAGTACCTAAAATACACTCACAATACTGTGCATTAGATTCCCCACAACTTGCTCAGCTTCTAACTGGAAGTCTGTATCCTTAGATCAACATCTGCCCATTTTCCTCACCCTCCAGATCCAGGGAACTAACTATCCTACTCTGTTTTTATGAGTTCGGGTTCACCCCCATGTTTTCTATTCCTCTTCGCTACTCAAGCTGATACAACATGATCGAGTTCCTCATTAGAAATCACGTTACTACCCAAAGGGGAAAAAAAAAAAAAAATCAACGCTCAGTTGTAAACCATGTATAATTACGGAAGATTTTTCCTCGGTGAGAAATACGGAGAATATTTTCTAGACTCCTAACACTTTCCATTGATTCTGGCTTGAAGAAGCACAAATTAGCAAGCAAGACCCTTTGGTTGATCCAGCACAGTGTATGGTAAAACGTCATGCCATTTGCATGTAGGTGTACAATAAACACTACGATCAAGTAAACAGCCCCAGAATCAAGACTGCCTTTTTATTATTTGCTTCTTTATATTTTAGACAGCTTTTTGAGGTATAATTGACATATAAACTGTACATCTTGCTTTACAATAAGTTTTGACATATGTATAACCTGTGAAACCATCACAGCAATCAAGATAATGAACATATCCATCACCCCCCAAAAAGTTTCCTTATCTCATGCTCCTTTCATCTTCCTTCTACCTTGTCCTACTATCCTCATCCCCACGCAATCACTCATCTGCCTTCTGTCACTACAGATTAGTATGTATGTTCTGAAGTTTCATACCAATGGAGCCATAAAGTAGGTATCCTTTTTCATCCGACTTCTTTCACTTTAGCATAATTATTTTGAGATTCATCCACGGTGCTGCAGGTAACAATAGTCTATTTTTATTTCTGAGTCGTATTCTGTGGTATGAACACATCACAGTTCATTTATCCATTCACTTGTTTATGAGACATCGGGGTTATCTCTCGTTTTTGGCTTCTACAAATAAAACGACTATGAACGTTCATGTATCGATTTGTACAGGTCTTTGTGTGGACATATGTTTTCTTTCTTCTCGGATTAATAGCTGAAAATGGAATAGCTGGATGATATGGTAGGTATATGCTTAAACTTTTAAAAAACTGCCCTTCAATTCCTTGTTTTATAGCCTAGAACATGATAAATGTTCTGTGTGTATGTAAAATAAATGTATATTCTGTTGCTGTTGGGTACAGTGTTTTATAAATTTCAATTAAGGTCAAGTTTGTTGTTCAGTATACCTTTTGCCACCCCCTTCTCTCTCAACTTTGCCAGTGATAAACACTCTTTCCAAAGAACTTTCTTTATCAAAGCTGCTAAGGCTGAATTACTGACAACTGCCGAAGACATACACAAGGGAATGCTGCTATCCTGTGTGCCCTCTCTGCTATCCACATCCCTCTTCCCACATTCCAGAAAGTGAACACCATGTGTTCTACTTGGCTGCTCCGGCCACGACAACCTGGACAGAGAGGGAATCCCAGCTTCCACTCATTCAGATTTTGTTGAATGCCCACTGTATCCGGCACTATGCCAGGTGCTGAACGGATTACAGAGAGTTCCATGGACATAATGATAAGCAGATCCTGTGTTTTAATCACTGTAGTACCATTTGTCAAGCAGGGAAGCTTAGCCATGTGACAGGTATCAATTAGGATCTGGGGAGTTAACTCAGGAAATTAACTACCATTTATAGCACTATTCTAAAGAAAAAGGCTTTAGAAACTTGCAAGTCAAACAATTTATCAAAAAACAAAACAAAAAAAACACAACCCACTAGAAATCTGGGAGTTAAACGAAAGATTACTTGATATAAATTAAGGTTCATCTACATCCATAAAATGTATTATGTAACCAATAAAAATTATGTTCAAGGAGAAAGTACATTCAGTTTTATTCTATAAAACAAAAAGCCAACACATGCATGTATATGGGAAGGGGGAAAAATACGCTGTAGGATATATATGCCAAAAGGTTTCTATCTACATTACTTAGTCCTGAATGGTGGAATAATAACTGATTTTTCTTTTTTTTTGGCTGTGCCGTGTGGCACGCGGGATCTTGGTTCCCCGACCAGGGATTGAACCCACGCCCCATGCAATGCAAGCACAGAGTCTTAACCACTGGACCTCCAGGGAAGTCCTAATAAGTGCTTCTGAGGTTTTTTATTAGCTTATTTGTATTTTCTATCTTTCTATAATAAGCATGTTTTAGAGACTATAAATGTATCGTTAGGTTGAGAACAGCCTACATTTTTTTATTACTTTATTTAGGAAAACATAAATAATGTCAATATTTGTTATCAATAAAAATTGTGAAGTTTATAGAGAAAACTTTTTTATATATTTCAGAAGTAGAAGATTCTTATCTCAGTATCTCAACAAAAAAACTGTTAAACATAAAAAAAAAAACAAAAAAAAACACAAAATAAAAACTGAACTGATAGGCCTAAATTTGCCTCTCGCCCATGGATTAAAAAGAGACTCAAGGCCACTCTGTTTTGTTCATCAAATTAGAGGCAACTAAGATGTCTGGCACTTTATTTACACATGAACACGAATTACATTTCTTAGAATCTAGTGAAGCCCATTATTGTCTCAGAGACCTGCCAAGACATCTTATCTCTCAATGAAGAGCTATTCTCTCCTCTGACAGAACAGATAGACTGACTAGGAGAAATAACTCTTAAATACTTACATTATGAAGTTATGAGGACAACTAAAGGTCTCTTAAATCCAAATGCTTGGAATCTATGTGTTCTGAATCTTTTCTAGACCTCCTCAGACTGGGAAACTTCATTAAGTTAAAAAAAGAAAAAAAAAATCACAGATAATGAATGGAAAAAAAAACTCTTCCTGAATATCTAATTCATGCTTTTCTATGGTAACTGGGACCTAAAATCACGGGGATGTTTTAAAACATTTTAGTTTCCCTACTCTTCTCACCACCACTCGTTTTATCTGAGCCATTAAATAGTAAAGCACTTCTGGGTTTTGCCTTTGCTATGTCTATGGAAATCGCAAAGGTTAGACATGATTTTTTTTTTTTTTTGGCCATGCCGTGTGGCATGGGGGATCTTAGTTCCCCAACCAGGGATCAAACCCGTGCCCCTGGCAGTGGAAGCATGGAGTCCTAACCACTGGACCACCAGGGAAGTCCCTAGACATGATTCTTTTTTTTTTTTTTCCGAGAATCGATTGTTTAATCCACATTGATTGATAGTAAATCAGATAGATGAGAGGAAAAAGGCAATCTAATTCTGAATTTAATTGGCCATTCGGTTTAGTCAAATACCATGTGACTGCACGTGTGGACATGTAAAAGACATCTGCTCTGTCTGCTGGATTCCCTGATTGCCAGCAATGCCAGGCAACAGCCTCTGCCTGAGGGCAGAAATACGTGCAAAGAGCCCCGAGTATATGCCCACCAACAGTGCAGGAGGGTTCCCTTTCCTAGACATGATTCTTGCTTGCAGGGAGCTTACTGTCACTGAAGGAATATGCAGCTTTCTGTGACAAGAGAAAGCTTAGCTCATTCACAGAGCAAACAGTTAGAACCCAAACAATGAGATAAAAGTTTAAGAGACATGTAAGATCCATGATCAAATACTCAGAAAAAAGCGCCCCAAAACCAATGAATGCTGCCAAATGAACTTTGTCGCAGGTCAATCGTTTTCCAGGGCAACCCTTAACTTAACAGCATTGTCTATGGACACAGATGTGCCTGGCACTATGCCTTTAGCATTGCAGATGTTTACTTTATCAGACACATGGGGCAACACATTTCTTAGTCAAGGACACAACATGCCTCATAGAAGTCCAAGATGTGAAGCTGCTGACAGCTCTGTCCCAAAGGGACGCTAATGGATTCTGTGGATGTACCTCCAACTTCATTTCTACCCCAACAGGATTGAAAGAATAAATGCTAGGAGAAATCGTCCTGTGCGGGTCAGGAAGAGCGAAGGTCTTCTTGGCTCAGCCATTATCAACCATTCCTGCAGAGGCCACAGTTACATTTTGGATAACACCAGCTGTGTATTCTTAAATGGCACTGCCAGCTCCCACGGGGAAAGTCAAGCCACATTTCAGTGACTGACTTCTAAACTCTAATTCAGTAAGTAAAGTCACTGTGTCGGTCTTGGGCTTTCCTGGACAGAAAGGCCAAAACAGGCCCTGAAATGGAAACGCCCTCCCTTTAACAAAGAACACGCATGATCTTGTAGGTAATCTAGACATTAAAATAAAAACCAATAGACAAATGCTTATTAATTTCAGTATAGAGTAGAGAATAATCATGCATACTTTTCAGCAAGTGGCCACATCCAGTCAACACACAGCGTCCCAAGACTATGGGCATTTTCTGTGGACATTTTAATCGTTTATAAAAAGGTCTCAGACATCATCTCTAGCTGCTATGAGCTGACCTCTTGAAGTTCCTCTTAAATTCTAGGATTGGCAAAGGCAACTTCACATTTTCTAATGACTCATGAATAACTGTATAATCATTTATTTGAAATATCCTAAAACCCACGGGGGTGCTTCTATGATCATCTATCCTCTGCAAACTTTCTCTCCACCTATCCACATTCTCACATATACAAATGTAGACTCCAAAAGCAGCTTTCAAATGTGTTGTATGTTTAAATCACTCTGTTGGTGTAACTAACTGTTTTTTGAAACATGCAAGTGGATTCCCAGGTAAGATCTTGCAGTGGGCATTTTAGAGGGTGAAAAGTGCTTTTCTGGGTAGTGTGTAGCACAGTCTTAAGCACACAGTATAAAATTTTCCCTTGATTTTAGAAATCTACAGAGTAACATTGTATTCATGGGAAACAGTAAGTGTTTGCTTGTCAACGCCCCGGGGTGATGACACGGCAAACAAAATGAGGTGATCATACTGCCCAGTCACAGTCATATCAGTACAGTTACAACATCAAATGATAAACACTCATGTGACAAAAAGGCAGAAAAAATTAACATTGTAAGAGACAGAAATTTAGACGAAAAAGAGAAATGAGACAAAAAAACAAGGGAGAAAAATGAAAAACAGACGAAATTGCATAAAAATCGCAGACATAAAAAGTCATAAAAGGACCACAGAAAATTCAGCACCGTGCACCTATTAACAAGGAGAGAACGATCAGTACATGGGAAACAGTAAAATCACTCACATTTCTACTAATGACGACTGAAACGTACTTTTGTTTGCTTAAATAAGTCCAATTTCAAAGGTAAATGAGTAATTCACAAAAAGTTTGAGAAAATGCTCAAACTCTTGCACATTTAAAATGGTGAGTAGATATCCTTATGTACTGATATAGAACAAGGTTTCTGATTATTAAGTAAAAAAGCAAACACCAGAAATTGCCCATAATCCCACTAATTCTTTCAGTGTTTTTAAGTACATGCTCAGGTTAAAAAAAAAAGAAAAAGGTAGTAAAAGAATATATACCGCATTAACTATTAAGTTAATAGTGGGGAGGGAAGGTGGGATTACAAAGAACTTTCATTTTATATGTTTATACCCTCTGGCATTTAAATATTTATAAGCATAAACTATTTCTTTAAAAAAAAAAAAAAAAAAGAACAAACACAAGCCCAAATAGATCTCCTTTCTTTGAAAATATAAACCTTGGGTCCTTCCCATCCACTTTTGTCCTTAGAAATTCTCATCTTCTGCCTGTCCTTGCTCCATAGGGACAAACTTGATCTAGTAGAAATATACATTTACATAACTTGCTTCACATTTCAATTCTGACCATCAGTGAGTGTTTCTTTGTACTTACTCTAAAAATAAAATCTAACCCAAAAAAGGGCACCAGTGACTCTAAGGTAAGGCCCTAGGAGCAGGAGTCTCCAGCCTAGCTTCAGTCAAAGGGGCGTTCTTGCTTTGTGATCAACCTACTTCTCACTAGGACAAGAAAAGAGGAATCACTCACTTGCCAACATCCAAGAAGTGCCTTATCTCTTCTGAGACCATGAAATAAACGTGGTTTCAGGGGCAGAGAAGTTAAAAAGAGCTCCACGTATGTGTGGCAGTATAAGTCCCATACAGCTGGGTTGTTTAAACACACGAGGCTGGGGCAGGGGATCTGTGTGTTCCAGAGCCCTGTAAGTTTTACACTCTGGTTAAATAATAATAATAATAAATTATTTTATTCTTTTTAAATAAAGTGTAAGTGGATTTAGTTCTTTGCTTATTCTATAAGCACCAGCTGAAAACCCAAACTGCAAGACTGAACCATGCTGAGGACTGCTGGTCCTCTCTGTTCCAAAGAAGGCTTTGCTGGCCTGCTATGATTTCCCATTCGTATCTTCTTTTTTAAAAAAATACATTTATTTATTTTGTTTATTTTTGGCTGCATTGGGTCTTCGTTGCTGTGCGTGAGCTTTCTCTAGTTGCGGCAAGCGGGGTCTACTCTTCGTTGCGGTGCGCGGGCTTCTCATTGCGGAGCACGGGCTCTAGGCGCGCGGGCTTCAGTAGTTGTGGCGCACGGGCTTAGTCGCTCCGCGGCATGTGGGATCTTCCCGGACCAGGGCTCGAACCCGTGTCCCCTGCATTAGCGGGCGGATTCTTAACCACTGCGCCACCAGGGAAGTCCTCCCATTCGTATCTTGCCACCACAGAAATGGATTACCACAATCATTAAAATGGCCTGCCAGGTATTTAATTCTGGTTGCAGCTCAGCAGAAACTGACCAGCCTTTGGTCAAGCTCCAGTTTCTTCGTGGCACTGGCTTCAAGATGGAACAGGTGGTCAGGTTCCTTCTTCCTGACAATGGCCACCTACTGGACTTAAAGACTTGCTCCTTTTCTAGCCCTGAGAAAGTATGTTTTGGTTCAGGAGGCCAGGTTGCTACAGACACCAAGGACTGACTAACCATAGGATAAAAGGGTCACTATGCTGTTGTTATGGACTCCCAGCTTTGTTTTAGCTTTAAATGGGTAATTGTTCTATCCTTTCTAAAGAAAAAAGCCACATAATTACCCACAATGCACACCTCCCTAGTTTTGAGGGATCCACCAGTGTTTGCCCCGAGTGCTATTCAGTTGGATATCCTATCTGTATAACCAAATTGATAGCTTTATTTAGGGCCCATGGGAACCAGGGTCCCTTTGCCAAGGTGATCAAAAAGTTTCCACTAAGTTATGAGGGAAAGGAGGAAGACTCACGGGAGAACATATTGAAGAGAAACACCACGTTTCATCAACTCGTATGTACAGGGCTCAGAAAATGGACAGGGAACTGGGCCACAGGTTAGCACTAGGTACACCAGGCCTCTACTTTCATTCTGCAGGAGCTTATCCCCATCCAACCCAGTATCAATTTATAATCAGTTGGTCTCAAACTCTCACCTTGATAGGACTTCTTAAAACCAAAGTCTAATCTAGGCCATTCCTCACATCTGTTATATTTTTAAAAGGATAAGACAAATCAAGAATTTCTAGGGTTTGAAACTGCCCAACTATAGGCAGATGTGTCTGTACACGTAAGCGCTTAACCTCATTAAGATATTTTCTTAGTGCTGTCAGACACAAAGAGAGGTGGGTACCAGAGGCAAATTAGGAATTCAGGGTCTGAATTAACCTAGATAGGAAACTAGATATATATATATATATATATATGTGTGTGTGTGTGTGTGTGTGTGTGTGTGCGCGCACGCAAGTGAGAACTTAACCACATTATTAAGAAATTCACTGAGTGCTGTCAAACACAATATATGGTTGTCAAGTCCTTCGAGTTCAACCAGAAGTTCCTTATAAAGGCAGGAAGCTTTACCCTTTAACACCCCACCATGGCTTCTCTAAGTTCCTTTAGTCAATTTTTTGATGGCTTATTCTGTTTTAACACTGGTTAACCCATGGAATCGTACTCTTTATCCAAGTACACTGCACTGCTTACATTGTTAAAACATGAAGATTTTTAATTGGATACGTTATCCAGTACATTATAAACAGAAGTTTGTGTTCTGATGCCCCAAAGTGCAATTACCCTTAGGGTTTTTTAATCCTATAGTGTACCCTAAAATTGTATGTCAAAAAGATCCCTTGGGCTACCCATAATACAGACTATTCCATGGCCTAACAAAATGAAATATAAGCCAAAAATATACAGAGATATTATCAAAATTCTAAGACCTCTCTCTCTTTCGGCATAGTTTGGGTAACTGTGATTGTCATTTTACAAAACAGATCTCCTGGGGGAAAAAAATTTTTTTTTACTTCATTTTACTTCTCCCAAACTACAGAGGAAAACTATCCCAGATAGCACAGGGTTCTTCATAGTCACTTAAAGTACTGGAAAAAATTTGCAGGGGCAAGATTATGGTCCTAACACTGCCCAGGGGTCTAATGCATTTATTGCTTTTGATATCAGTAGTGGACAAACTCCATCTGAGGAACTTGATCCCACTGTAAACTTCAGCTCACAATGCATTCTAAATAACCACCCACAATGCACCATAGTTCTAACAACTACAGAAGGTGTGAGAACTGCAAAACTAAAAGGCTATGGGAAAAATGTTTGCTTTCCAATGTTTAGTCATGGAAAACTACCCAATATACACCTTGAAATTCTTTGCTGCTAGGTCAGTACACCTTCAAAATCAAAGTTCTTCCCCACACAACAGCGGTGAGCATCCCAGTACTTAGCAGTAGATGCTAAGTATCTACAGAATGAACTAAATGAGTGAATCTAAGTATTAAGTCACAGTACTAGGAGTGAGGCATAAAAGAGTCAAGTAACCCACAAATACCCAGATGTGGATGAGTATGAAGAAGTGAAGCCACTGTGACTTTTTACTGTGTACTCAAGAGATGAAGTACTCAAGGCAGTAAAGCATATGTAGTAAAAACGAAACCAAAAAAAAAAAAAAGAAAGACAAAGAAAAAGTCACATGGAGCCAGGCTGCTGAGATTTAAGCCCTACTTCTCCAACTAGCTATGCACCTTGGACCAGTCACTTAACTTCTCCATTCACAAGTTTCCTCATCTGGAAAATGGAGACAATACTGGTAACCCAGGTGTGGCAGTTTTAAATTATGTCCACAAAATCTTTGACACTCCTCCATTCATAGCGTAAAACTTAATTCCTTTCCCCTTCAGCACGAGCTTCACTTAGTGACTCACTTCTAATGAACAGAATATGGCCGAAGTGACAGTGTGTGACTTCTAGCAACTGGGTAAAAAAAGGCACTGTGACTTCTTCAGTAGAAAACTCTCTTGAGTCATTCACTATGGATGAAGCCAGGTACCATGTCATGAGGATATCCAAGAAGCTCTATGGGGAGGGATACATGATGATGGACCAAAAGCTACACAAGCAAGTCATCTTGGAAGCAGATTTTCCAGCCCTAACCAAGTCTTCAGATGACTGCAGCCCCAGCTAAAAATGTCTTGAGGTTTATCAATTTTGTTTATCTTTTCAAAGAACCAGCTTTTAGTTTCATTGAACTTTTCTATTGTTTTCTTTGTTTCTGTTTCATTTATTTCTGCTCCGATTTTTATGATTTCTTTCCTTCTACTAACTTTGGGTTTTGTTTGTTTTTCTTTCTCTTGTTGCTCTAGGTGTAAGGTTAGGTTGGGAAGAGGGCTCAAATCAATAAAATGAGAAATGAAAAAGGAGAAGTTACAACAGACACCACAGAAATACAAAGGATTATAAGAGACTACTACAAGCAAATATATGCCAATAAAGTGGACTACCTAGAAGAAATGGACAAATTCTTAGAAAGGTACAATCTCCCAAGACTGAACCAGGAAGAACTAGAGAATATGAACAGACCAATCACAAATACTAAAATTGAAACTGTGATTTTAAAACTTCCAACAAACAAAAGTCCAGGACCGGATGGCTTCACAGGTGAATTCTATCAAACATTTAGAAAAGAGTTAACACCTATCCTTCTGGAACTCTTCCAAAAACTTGCAGAGGAAGGAACACTCCCAAACTCATTCTATGAGGCCACCATCACCCTGATACCAAAACCAGACAAAGATACCACAAAAAAAGAAAATTACAGGCCAACATCACTGATGAACACAGACCCAAAAATCCTCAACAAAATACTAGCAAACAGAATCCAACAGTACATTAAAAGAAGCACACACCATGGTCAAGTAGGATTTATCCCAGTGGTGCAAGGATTTTTCATTGTCTGCAAATCAATCAGTGGGATACACCACATCAACAAATTGAAGAATAAAAACCATATGATCATCTCAATAGATGCAGAAAAGGCTTTTGACAAAATTCAACACCCATTTATGATAAAAACTCTCCAGAAAGTGGGCACAGAGGGAACATACCTCAACATAATAAAGGCCATATATGAGAAACCCACAGCTAACATCATGCTCAACGGTGAAAAGCTGAAAGTATTTCCTCTAAGATCAGGAACAAGACAAGGATGTCCACTCTTGCCACTTTTATTCAACATAGTTTTGGAAGTCCTAGCCATGGCAGTCAGAAAAGAAAAAGAAATAAAAGGAATCCAAATTGGAAAAGAAGAAGTAAAACTGTCATTGTTTGCAGATGACATGATACTATACATAGAAAATTCTAAAGATGCTACCAGAAAACTACTAGAGCTCATCAATGAATTCGGTAAAGTTGCAGGATACAAAATTAATACACAGAAATCTACTGCATTTTTATACACTAACAATGAAAGTTCAGACAGAGAAATTAAAGAAACAATTCCCTTTACCAGCACATCAAAAAGAATAAAATACCTAGGAATAAATTTACCTAAGGAGGCAAAAGACCTGTACACTGAAAACTATAAGATGCTGATGAAAGAAATAGAAGATGACACAAACAGATGGAAAGATATACCATGTTCTTGGATTCGAAGAATCAATATTGTTAAAATGACTATACTACCCGAGGCAATCTACAAAGTCAATGCAATTCCTATCAAATTACTAATGGCATATTTTTTTTAACAGAAGTAGAACAAAAAAAAATCTTAAAATTTGTAATGGAGATATAGAAGACCCCGATTAGGCAAAGCAATCTTGAGAAAGAAAAACGGAGCTGGAGGAATCAGGCTCCCTGACTTCAGACTATACTACAAAGCTACATTCATCAAAAGAGTATGGTACTGGCACAAAAACTGACATATAGATCAGTGGAACAGGATAGAAAGCCCAGAAATAAACCCATGCACATAGGGTCAATTAATCTACAACAAAGGAGGCAAGACTATACAATGGAGAAAAGACAGTCTCTTCAATAAATGGTGCTGCGGAAACTGGACAGCTACATGTAAAAGAATGAAATTAGAACATTCTTTAACAGCATACACAAAAATAAACTCAAAATGGATTAAAGACCTAAATGTAAGACCAGATCCTATAAAACTCTCAGAAGAAAACATAGGCAGAACACTCTTTGACATAAATCACAACAAAATCTTTTTTGATCTGTCTCCTAGGGTAATGGAAATAAAGACAAAAATAAACAAATGGGACCTAATTAAACTCAAAAGCTTTTGCACAGCAAAGGAAACCATAAACAAAATGAAAAGACAATCCACAGAATGGGAGAAAATATTTGCAAAGGATGGGACTGACAAGGGATTAATATCCAAAATTTGCAAACAGCTCATGCAGCTCAATATCAAAAAACAAACAAACAAAAAAACAACCCAATGAAAAAATGGGCAGAAGGTCTAAACAGACATTTCTCCAAAGAAGACATACAGATGGCCAGGAGGCACATGAAAAGATGCTCAAAGAGAAATGCAAATCAAAACTACAATGAGATATCACCCCACACCAGTCAGAATGGCCATCGTCAAAAAGTCTACAAACAATAAATGCAGGAGATGTGGAGAAAAGGGAACCCTCCTACACTGTTGGTGGGAACGTAAATTGGTACAACCACTATGGAAACAGTATGGAGGTTCCTTAAAAAACTAAAAAAAGAGCTACCATATGATCCAGCAATCCCACTCCACAGTATATATCCAGAGGAAACCATGGTTCAAAAGGATACATGCACCCCAATGTTCACTGTTCGCTGTTTATGATCACCAAGACATGGAGGCAACCTAAATGTTCATCGACAGATGAATGGATAAAGAAGATGTGGTACATATATATAATGGAATATTACTCAGCCATTAAAAAGAATGAAATAATGCCATTTGCAGCAACATGGATGGACCTGGAGATTATTACACTAAGCGAAGTGATTCAGGCAGAGAAAGACAAATATCGTATGATATCGCTTATATGCAGAACCTAAAAAAAAAAATGATACAAATGAACTTACAAAACAAACTCACAGACTTAGAGAATGAACTTATGGTTACCAGGGGGAAAGGGTGGTGGTGGTGGGGAATAGATTGGGAGTTTGGAACATGTACACACTAGTATATTTTAAATAGATAACCGACAAGGACCTACTGTTTAGCACAGGGGAAAAAAAATGTTTCCAGTCCACTCTCATGAGAGATCCTGAACTAAATGCACCTAGCTAAGCATCCTAAATTCCTGACCCTTAGAAACTGAAATAATAAATGTTCATTCTTTAAGCTGCTAAATTTTGGGGTAATTCTTTACACAGAGTTGTCACAATGATTAAATAAGCTAACAGATGTAAACTGCTTAGAGTTCAGTGCCTGGTTCACAGTAAGGGCTCAGAAAATGTTACCTATATTAATTAAGGTGGCTTACAACAATCAAAAAGGAAATGTATTTTCATGCTCCAAAGGCAACTCTAAGAGAGGCTGCAACTGACAGTACTATCACACAACTGTTATACACGGGCTTAAAGTGGACACAAGAGAAAATAAAAATACGTTTACAGAGCAAAAGGAACTAACAAGTTAAACTAGAAGTACTGTCCAAATTATGAACCCCAATAGTGTGGCTCAAAGTCCCTTCACTACCCTCTTTCTCCTCTTTAGAAGGCCATGAGTACATCCCATTCTGACCAGCAGCCCAGCCTCCTGCTATTAATGCACCCTCCTAGACTCCTTTTCTCCTTCCTTTCTTTCTTGTTTAACTTTCATTACATCAGGAAGTTCTCTTTTCATTCTATTTCTGAGATTTAAAAAAATATCAAGTCTGATAGGTTCAAGCATTCCTATCAAAGAAAAGTAGTAAGGAAAAGGAAAAGTAATAAGGAAAAAGAATGTTAACAAATTGTGAAGTGGTACTAGGCAAATCATCAGTCTCTAAAATCTTTAAACTTGGACATAGTAACACCTGCCTTCTTCCTACTTACTTTAATGGTAAAATTAAAAGTAGGAGCTAACTTCTTGATTAAGTATTAATATTGAAAGTATATTAGAAGTACATTTTATTCAATTTCATAACATTTGATCTATTTAATTACTACTTTTTATTGGAGATAATATTTTAGCTACCTTATACATTGATTAATGTCCACAACTCATTAAATTATCCATTTGATTAATATTCATATCAGACTGTATCATCTCATAGGACATAAAAATAATGACAATACCGTGCTGGTGAGGATGTGGGGAAACCGAATCTCTCATTCACACTGCTGGTGGGAATGTAAAAACGTACAACCACCTTAGAAAATATTATCGTTTGGCAAGTTCTTTCCCAACTAAAGGTGCAATTACCATATAACCTAGTAATTGCATTCTTGGGCAATTATCCCAGAGAAAAACTTATGTTCACACAAAAAAACCTGTACACAAGCATTCATAGATGCTTTATTCATAATAGCCAAGAACTGGAAATAAGCCAGATGTCGTTCAGTGGGGGAATGGTTAAACAAACTGCGGTACACCAGTATCCATGGAATACCACTCAGCAATAAAAAACTGTTAACACAAATAAGTTGGATGAAACTCAAGGGAATTATGTTTCGTTAAAAAAAAACAAAAAAAAACAAAAAAACCCCCAGCAATTCCTAATGGTTACATACTACACAATCCCATTCATTTAACATTCTTGAAATGACAAAATTCTAGAGATGGAAAACAGATGAGTCTGTGGAAGTCAGAGACAAAGAGGGAGTGAGGGGTGAGGAGGAAGGTGTATATTATAAAGGTAATTACAGGGATCCGTGTGGTGATGGGACTATTCCGTATCTTAACTGTGGTGGTGGATACACAAACATACACGTGGGATAAAACTGCATAGAACAAAACACGTACATGTAAAACTGGGGAAATCTAAATAAAATGAGTGGATAGTATCACTGTCAATTTCTTGGTTGTGATATGGTGCTATAGTTTTGTAAGATGTTATCATTAGGGAAAACCAGGCAAAGGGCACATAGGATCTCTCTGTATTACTTCTTAGAACTGTATGTGAACCTACAATTACCTAAAAGTAAGTTTAAACAAATTTAAGTGTATATTTTTTAAAACTTTGACATAAATAATTATATAAACGTTAGTCAAGAGACTTAACATCAGTTGGTAAAACTAGCCAGTGAAACTCTATGGTTATGGATTCACATTCATTTCTATTTTAAAGTACTATCAGAAGAAGACTGGTCTTTTTCCTATTAAATTTTTAATTGATAAGATTCCGTATTGTAAAAGACATTAGAATGAAACAAATGTGACTTTTTTTAAAAAAAGAGTGTATTTTACTCAATTTATAATTTTCCTGATTTGTTCAATCACTACCTTTTATTGTACTACTTATCTTAGTTATATTCTATTTTAGTATCCATACCTCATTTAAAATTCATCTCATATGATATAGAAAATAAAAATAGCAAATATATAAATTTAAAATATTTTAAACTACTACCAGGTGAAAAACTTGGGAGGGTCACAGAGACTTCCACAGAGCACAGATATATATATATATTATATGCAGGCTGTATTTTGTATTAACAGGGCTTTAGGTGAACTTACTAAGAACCACCCACTTTTCTAAACCTATTTCTACATGAGAATTTCGGCCAATATTTGTTTGCATTTAAAATGCCACATGACTGAAATACAAATTTTTAAAATACAATCTATTTTAGGTTGGCTACCTCCTCTAATTTATAAACTAGTTAGTTTACTGCAAAGCCCAGAGCTTATAATGTGTTCTTCCAGTAAAAGAGCAAACTTCAGTGTTCAAGTTTGGATCACCTCCTAGCTTTTCCAATGGTAGGAATTTTCAATTCCAGAATACATTCAGTATACTTAGGCTATGACTTATAATCTCCCAGCCTACTACAGGAACTACTTCTCTAGTGATACATATTTGTTTGATTTGATAACCACCTATAATCATATCTATTTCCCATTTGTGCAGTCATTTCAATCAAGTCAATATTAAGCTTATATATTACTTATGTGTATGTATAATTATGTAAAGGGATGCCGGTCTCAGAACACTTGGCATGACTTACAAGCAGGACTGTATGTGTTGGCTGCAAGTACTGAAAGATATAACAAATGTCAGAAGAGAAATGATGAGGTTTGAGGTTGAGAAATAACTGAGATTAATAAAAGTATAATATATGCTTTCCAAATGGATCTAAAATGTTTCAAAGTTTATTAGATATTTTATCTGGGTTCTCACAGCACTGTAACTTTTCAATTTCTATAATGGAAGGAAAAGACCACTAAATTGAGCCAAGTAATTTAAGTCACATTTCTGCTTCAGAACTAGCTGTTGAGGGCTTGGGCATGAACTCTCTGAGCCTCAGTTTGCTTATTTATTAAAGGAAGGTGTGGTATAGTTCATCTCCAGGTTCCATCCCAACTCCAAAGGTATAGTGAAAGGAAAAGAAAGGCTTTTGGTGAAAGCATACTGGGGTCAAAGGACATCAGTCAAGAAGACCTAGTTCTTGCCATTGAGAACCTCTCAATCAAGCCCTTGGAATATACATTTCATTGTTTTTACAAGTATATTTTTTAAATTGTGTGTTTTTATTTACAGTAATAAAGGAGAATGTCATCTCAAGCCACAAATTTAAAGAATTCAGCAGAATTGTTAGCACAAAACAAGGTAAATGGGCTCGAGTTACTGATAGATCAAAGAATCTGATGAACTGACAGCAAAACAGTCATGACTGAGTCTATCTGTATTGGTTTTTTCCCTCCTGAGAAAGAGTGACTTAGTAGAGCACAGGGTTTAAGCCCACAAACTCTGCAGGCAGACTGCCTGAACTTGAACCCCAGCTGACACACCTATTAGCTAAATGGTCTTGGACAACATAGTAACTAATTGGAGCCTCAGTTTCCTCACTGGTAAAATGGGGGATAGAATAAAACCTACTCCATAGGGTTGCGAAGAAGACTAAATACGTGAATATTTGTAAAGCATATAGAAAAGCACCTGGCACATAGTAAGCATTCTATAAGTTTTTGTTAAATAAGTAAATATAACCCTTCAACCGCTATCAGGTAATACTTTTTGCTGGCAGGGCAAAATGAACACTACAGAATGAAATTATTCAAGTCCAAAACTTAGGACTTCATTTAGCCAAAGATACTTTGAAAAATTACCCATAAAACAGTTTTTCAACAATAGCTATTAAGGAAAAAACATGACCACTGAACAAACTGCACACATCACTTAAGACACAAATATTCCATTATTAATACTGAATCTCCAGAGTGAAATGCTGTTGCTTGCACTACCTCCACTTGCTTTCAGGAACTTCTTAGAGTTCCTTTTCAAGGTTTAACATGTGAATGAAAATATGCATTTATAATATGACATATTTGTAAAGAACACAAAACAGTACTCTTTCCAGAAACCAGCTCTCTATTTTCCATTTTGTGAATTTCAAACAGCTCAGGCAGGTTCCAAAACTGTTCTTCTCCAATTGAGGAAGAATTCTCAAAATTGTCAGAACCTGGGGGCATGTGAAGGATCTTTCCTAGCGGACATGACTTGACCTGTCAGTGATCTCCCTGGAACCTGGTGTGCCAGCCGGGCTCTGGGCAGGACACAGGCTGAAATACGCGCAGCCAAAACCGTTTTCACCGTGCCAGAGTCTGTGTTCTAATAAGACCAAATAAAGGTACGAGCAACTTTCCAGATTGTGCTGTCCTGTGATGCCAAAACTTCTCACTCATTCTTCCAAATGGCCACATCTCAGCCATTAAAGGATAACTTATTTGGAACCTCGTGAAAGACACTCCTAATGTATACATTCTATACAATAGAATATAAAATGTCATCAGAAAAATAAAAAACATTGAGCTACAATATGCCAATGACTTAAAACCCTTTTAGTGTAGTTAACACTACACATCACATGCAATACACTTTTTTGCTAAGTGAAATGTGTCCCAGGTACTAGGAAACCAGGGAACCTCACCCCTTTAACACTATCCAAGCGTAAGCAGTGCTTAGACAATTAGTCCGTAACTCTCAGATGACCCTGTAAGGCTGGCACAAGCACCATTTTTTTTTTCTCCAAATGCCTTAATCTGTGCTAGAGAGTGTCCCATTCATCAGAACATAATAAAATTTAAAACTATCAGAAATTTTAAATTTTATTTGCAATGCCATCTTATGGCTCAAAGATGTAAAAAACAGAATATCAGATACACATACACATGCACACACATTTGGTTTTGGAAATGAATAAAGACACAAACAAAATTACTGTTTTTCTAACCTCACAATCAGCACTGCTAATAACATGCATCAGTTTCTTCCAACTACATGAAAACAAAATTCCCAAGCCTCTGGCCTTCAAATATTCATAATTATGATCCCTTCCTTTTCTGCAACATTTCTTCCCTGGGCTCTACTAAGTCAGTCTTAACATCCATCATACCCTGCTTGCTCCTGACTAAAAGCCTCTTCTTCTTTTACAGTTATTCTTTACTTGGGTAGAAGGCTCACTTCTGGACTTAGAAGGCCAAATCAATCAAGTATCCTTCCTTCTCCAAAACAGTAGCATTCCGTGCCTGCTTCATTATTTCCTTCCTTCTTCGCTGAACTCCTGTTGCACTGTTTGTAACAAGGTCATATGTCTTATTCTGTCTCTATTTGTTTCACAGGCTTTAGTTAAGTCCTTTCCAATTAAACTATAAATTCCTTGAGAGCAGGCACCTTACCTTATTCACCTATCACTATAGTCTTGAATTAGGGATCTAAATTTCCTAAGGTTAGGGATCAAAGTTTCCTTCTGGATCTGACACTTACAGATGACACACTCACTTGGGGAAAACCACAACTGGATAGTATTTAAATTATTTCACAGAAATGGTCAGGATCCTAATTGTAAGAGAAGAAGACTCCCTTTCTATTTATCCATCAAAAACAATAATTTAAACCCGTGAAGTGATTTATAAAGTATAAGAATTTGAGATCCCAAATTAAGTAACATTATCTAATAGTGGATTTACACAAACCAATAAATTCAGTGATTTCTAAGAGAGTACCATTAAGTATTTGATAATCTATTTTTGTTTTAATGCTCAAGGCCCAGAATTACTTTAATCCTAAATTAGAGGTCAACACAATTTGTGCCTTTCCAAGAGGAAAGAACCAGCTTTCTTCTGCAAAATTCAGAAAGGATAGCACATGAACTATTTAATTACAAGAAAAAGAAAGCATAAGTCATTTCTCTAAATAATATAGTAATAATAACAAAAGTTTATCTGAGGTTAAAGCACATTCAAGAGTTAAATGCAAAGGAGTTCTGAGATAAGAGATGACAAATCACGTTTAAGCAAGCCCCATGCACACACATCTACCCCTCAAGTATTTTATGGTGCTTCATCATTTCACCATCTTAGATCTTCAAAACACTTGCCATTTTTGTAACATTTTCAAAGGAACATAAGTAGTATGAAATAACATTAATTTTTAAGTCCTTGAAAAACAGTATTATGCAGTACTTAGTTATACATATTTCAGTTCTAAACTGGCAATCCCGAGCTGCCTTCTTTACTGCTCTTGGGGCAATATATGTTCAAGAAAACATAAGGGACAATAAAAAATATAATCAGAAAGGTAATCTGCTGAGGGAAAGATCAGATAATTCAGTGTTTCTCAGATATGCCTGATTACAAAGATGTCCAGGGTGTCTTAAAAACTAGGTTGCTAGGATTCTCCCCCAGAAATTGATTCGGTTGATCTGGAATGAGGCTTAGGTGTCTGAACTTTTAAGAAGCAACACAGATGATTTTCCTGTTCAGATACATTTGGGAAACACTGATATAACAAGTTACCACATCCACAGAAAGATTTTCTAGTTTTAAAAGAACATACAAAGCAATATTCAATTATGCTTACTTCCACTGAGATGAGGTTGTGGCCTTGAAAGCTCCTCACTGCCAAGGGCCATGGGGGCTGTTGGGAAGACTTCACTTGATCTGGGAGCAGAGGCCTTTGAGCCAGGCCCAGAGTGAATCTCACACACGCAGAGAATTAGACCCTTTCATATGAGAAACAGATCTGTGATTATATTTTATGAGGTACTTCTGCATTTATTTAGGAGGAGATCACTAAGTCTGTGCTTAAACTAGTGACACAGTGAACTCTCACTATAATTCTTTATTGAAAATAATAGAATAATTCTGAGACACTCCCTAAAATTTCTGAAAAGCTGAAAGTTGTGGCTGTTTTGTTTTCGAAAAGGAGAATATCTGAGAAGCAGATCGACGAACCAATAGGCAATGATTAATTACTGAGAGCTCACTACTTGTAAGGAGTTGTAAAGCACTGTGCTCCAACTTGAGTGTGCCTATTATCTCATAGGAATTTATTAAAATGTAGATTCTGATTCAGTTGCCCTACTGTAGGGCCTGAGATTCTGCATTTCTAACTAGTTGCCTGGTCCACAGAACATACTAAAAAGGTTCTACAGGAACGACTGCCCAAACTTTAATGAGCATAAGGTTCACAGGGAGGACATGACGGTTATGTAAAATGAAGATTCTTGGTCTCCATTCCTGGATATTCTGATTAATTAAGGCTGGGCCTCTGGAATGTGCATTTTTAAATAGGGTCCCAAATGATACTGATACAGGCAGCCCATAGAACACACACTGAGAAGTACTGCTATAGAGGTCACGAAGATGAATAAAGTTTGGTATGTCTTTCTGAGGAATTTACAGGGTATGGGAAAGAAGACATCTGTGCCAGGTAGCCATACTTCAAAGCAGTATGAGATACTCGGTAAGAACAGTACTCATAATTTGCTCTGAAGTTCATAGATATTGATATTTTAGAAAGGAAAAGGTTTTGAAGTTTTGACTAGCTAACAGAAACTATTAAGAATAGTTTTTAGACAAATAGCATAAGTATACCTCATATGACATAAACAAATGTCAGGAATCAGCTCCCCCAAGTCTCTGATAAGAAATGGCTTGACAAATGTAAAACAGATAGCTAGTGGGAAGCAGCCGCATAGCACAGGGAGATCAGCTCGGTGCTTTGTGACCACCTAGAAGGGTGGGATAGGGAGGGTGGGACGGAGGCTCAAGAGGGAGGGAATATGGGGATATATGTATACTTATAGCTGATTCACTTTGTTGTACAACAGAAACTAACACAACACTGTAAAGCAATTATACTCCAATAAAAATATTTTAAAAAAAAGAAAGAAAGAAATGGTTTGATGCTGAAGCAAGTTGTCCCGGTATACGATCCTTAACAGAAAATACTACAAACATCTCATTGATGGGCAGGAATTTGAGGCCTAAGAATCACTTGGTACTCTTCCCCACCACCCAGGCATCATTACAGAGGTCAAAGATGATAGAACGACAGGTACTAAACCAAAAGAAATGAAAGAAGGACCAATCCTATACACTACAAGAAAAAAAATTCTTATGGGAGGGGCAGTAGAGGCGGAGAGAGCTAATCAATCTGGATGCAACGATCTGTTCATCTAGTGTCTGAACAAATGCCAGTGTGGAATATCTAATTCCAACCTAATGATTCTTCACCTCTCCTCCTCTAACATCTAACATTTTAAAATTACGGTTTGGATGCCTTCTCTCTGAGTGGTAATGCCCGGTACAACCATCTCTGCACATCAAACGTGAATTACTCATTCCTTCCTGCTTTCCTATAGGCTGGACTTGATGGACCTGGGTTTCTTGGCCACCTCTGAATAGAGGTAAAAGGCCGCTGGGATGCCCATATTTTTCATGATAACTAAGCAAAGATGACTGTAAAATATATTTCTGATTACTGCCTTCCTCTTATTGAAGTTCAACTGATGCTGAACTTAGTATATACTACTACTTGTACTGATGATCTCTTAGAAACAGGAATGCAGCCTCGTTGAGGGAGCCCACAGGGGAGGAAGGCAGAGGGATATGGAGGAAAAAGCACTTCAGGGAATTATGAGTCCTATATTCTAGTACTAAACACCTTTGACCACTGCTTCATCCCTAAAAATTGTTTTCTAGGGATGTGCCATCTTTCTGAGGATGCTTGAAATAATACTGTAACTAACATAATGATGGAGCAGAAACCTGGAAGCAACCACTTTATAGTGGTTCCAGGCCAATATCAATTCCTGAATCAACACTGCACCTAGCTGTCGACTACTCTGCATTCCCTAGAAGATGGGAACAATTTGTACAGTTAATTTGATTTTTAAAAACAAATGGGCTAAATGTGCCCATAAATAAAATCAGCCCCCAGCTGCACAAAGATCTCCAGTTTCTCACTTGTTCTCCATTCTTATCAGTATATCCATCACTAACAGACTGTTTCTTGCTGGAAAACATCAGTAAAACGACAGTTTTCCCTGAGAAAAGGCACTAACCCCATTCATACTTCTAGAGATTCTGAAATAATGGGAGCTACTTCCAAAGAGAAAACTGTTTGGGGGTCGGGGGAGAGAATCCATATCTATCAAAATCTCAACTTAGTTTCTGTGCAAAGCCTTCTTGCTTTGCTTGACAACCTTCACATGACCTATATTAAAACACCCACTAAATAATGAAACAGTTCAGTCTTGCCTAATCAACAAAGCCCCATGAGTACAGACCCTGTGTCAGTAGCTGCAGTAATACCTGATATACATCATTTTATACAAGAAGTTTATTAGATATTAGCTTAGGGAGGTATGAAAATGAAATCTTCTGAGGCTTAGGGTACTGGGATGGCAGGTGTGACTCTAAAGACCTCAAAAGCCCAGGCCAGTGAAATGTGCTGGTCTGCCTACTTCTGCTACAGAGCAGGTTATGAAAAACAAAAGGACTCCTATATTGCAGCACCCAGGGCCTGTTCAAGACCCCAGGACTGGAACATTTCAGGGCATGCAAATGATTAAATATTCTACCTCCAGGGCTTTTAAAGCAGTCTACTTTTTTTTTTTTTTTAAACATCTTTATTGGAGTATAATTGCTTTACAATGGTGTGTTAGTTTCTGCTTTATAACAAAGTGAATCAGTTATACATATACGTATGTTCCCATATCTCTTCCCTCTTGCGTCTCCCAAAGCAGTCTACTTTTAAAACAAATATTAAAATGCTGGCTAGTCACCATGCTCACTGTATGTTTTCTACTCATTTCAATATATGTGGTAGGATTTTTACTGAAGAAATACACCTGGCCTTTCATCAGTGAGTATCATAAATTGCTAAGGAAAAATAATTTTACTCCAAAGTTTCTCTACTATTAAAGAATGTTTTCTTAAACTGAAGGAAAACCTAACTTTTATAGCTTTCAGTCAATGGGAAACCCAATAAAACCAAAAACGACCGATAAATTAATAGCTACGTTCACCCATGTTGCTACAGGAGACTATGCCAGCTTTTAGAAAGCCAGTTATTTTTTCATAGTCATGCTGCTCTGGAAATATTATGCAGCATTTTATGTGATGACTTCTTCCCACTCAAGTGTCATGAGTTCCAAGGCAGGAACTGAGACTGAAAGCCTGAGCTGGTTGGAGGGAAACCATCAAAAGTTGCTATTTGTTCACCACTTGGAGTTCCCAGCCAACATCACAGGTATGGGCGTGGTGTTCTGCTCACACCCTTCCAGCCCCTACCTGAAGTGACCTCCCATGGTGTCTGTCCTACCCTCCTCCTCAAAGTCTAGTTCTGGGTATAAGGAATAAAAGCAAACAAATCAGGTTGTAACCATCCAGAGTTTCCATCAGACTGAAAGGAAGTCTACTTGATAGACTTTCCAAAGTAGTCCATCTCCAAGTCCATTTCATGCGGAATGGCTTAATTATTAATTCTTAGGAGCTAGCATGCAAGTGATTAAATAGTCTACCTCCAGGGCTTTTAAAGCCATCGACTTTTAAACAAATATTAGAATGTTGGCTAGTCATTGTGCTTCTTGATTGTAAAGTGACTAAACATAGCAATCTAAAGTTTCGTCATTTTAATCCATTCTCCCACCCCTCATTTTAAGAGGAAAGTTATTTGGGAGAAGGAAACTATGCATTAATTTATTCTGATGTGGCAACCTGCCTTCCATCTGTGTCCCTTGTAATACCTCCATTTGTTTAAAGGAAAGATAAACTGTTCTTTTGGAGCCCTGCTTCTAACAGGACATCCTAGTTGACTTGGAGTATAACTAAATGTAAAATGTAATTTTTCACGATTTTCTGTTGAAACTAAACTCTGCCCATAAAACCGTAGACTCTGGTCCTGAAGGAGCGCTTTCCAAAACAATGGAAAAGTACTCTGAAAGACAAAATGCCTAAGAGACTATCAGAGGGGCAGAAACCCCCTAGAATCTGGCCTCCAGCCTGAGCAGTGATGCTGCTGCAGTCAATCTCCCTGAGGCCCGGTCTCTCCCTGTGTGAAGTGACAGGTGACAGTGCTGGCATCTGTCTCCTCCTGGGAGGAGGTGGTATGTGAGGAGGACAGGCTTCGTGACCTGCGAAGAACTAAAGGCGGAGGGAAAAAGGGGACATGATTTAGGTTGCTTCGGGATATGAAAATATGAGACTAAGTCAGAAGAGGAGGATCATGTTAGAGAATCCTAGCATTTTAACTAAAAATCCAAGTTTACAAATGCTATGAGGTTTTTTTGTCTGTCCCATTTTCCTTTCTCTTACTTTCTTTTCTTTCATTCAATGAGGCTCAGCAAAGCATTTAAGGAATAGATACCAGAGTGGCAAACTGTTCAAAAGTCTGAGAATGTGGAGTTGGCACTGATCTAAATGCTGTTTCCCCCGTAAAAGGTAACTATCATTCTTCTCCAGCGTTCCTAGCTGAGTGAACAAATATGCCAAACCCCCAGATTTCTAATCCTGACTTCAACTCCAGGGGCAGGGCAGGCTTGGTAACAGAATAGAGAGAAAAGCTGCTCCAGTGAATATGGCCTCACAAATGAATTGGATAAAGAAAAGAAATAAAGGGTATACAGAGTTGTATAATACTTACAAAATACTGCCAAGCATTTTACCACATGCAGTATTTAATCCCAACTCCAACCAGATCAACTATGTCCTATTTCTGTCTCCATTTTATAGATGAGAAAACTGAGGCCCAGAAAGCTTAAGTAACTTGTAATAAAACTACAAAGTGATAGAGACAAGACCTGATTCTCCTGAGTCCAAGACGTCTAACCCATTACACCCATTTCTACCCACTGTTCTATGTACTTTTCCAAATTCTTACCAATTTCTACCAGTCAACCTTTCTTTTTCATGCACCGCTGCTTCCATTTCAAAAAATTCTATACTTGATAGATAAGGTGTCTTGAATTTGAGAGGCAACACGGTAAAGATGGGAAAGAATGGAAAGGGAGCTGGTTTTAAGACTAGTACTGAAACCAGTGGTAGAGCTGATCCTCATGCCAATGGTAAAAGGGGCACAGGGGCCAAACACCAGGAGGGCACCACGTCACAAGTATCCTGCCATCTTCCACCAAGAACGTCATGCTGAACATTTTTAAAAAACGTGCAAGTGACTTCACACATCCTTAATGTTACAGCATTAAAATGTGAAAAATACCAATTCTAATACTTTACTGACATACAAACTAATCCATTAAATTCTAATATTCTAATTAACACGAATTATGCAAAAATGATCCAGAACTAGAAAACAGATTTTTTAATGTTTCATTCTGAATTTAACAATGGACACTATAGTTGTAAACCATCTCAATTTTTGTTTGTTTGCTTTTCACGCCTACACCCTCTTACTTCTAACAGCGTATGTATTCTCAGAGAAAATCCAGGAACACTGAAAGACCAGGCTATAGATTTCTGAGGCAAGAACAAAACGAACTAAGAGGCTTTATAAGTCTCCTGTTTTGATCAGGGAACTATCCATAATTAATCAACTAACAAAAAAATATAATCACAAATGAAGTACGTGACAGCTATATTAACAGCATTGTTTAAAAATTCCCCAAATAGATTAACAGATACACACTACTGTATATAAAATAAACAACAAGGACCTATGTATAACACAGGGTACTATATTCAATATCTTGTAAAAACCTATAATGGAAAAGTGTCTGAAAAAGAATATATACGTATAACTGAATCACTTTGCCATACATCTGAAACTAACACTGTAAATCAACTATACTCTAATTTAAATTTTTAATTAAAAAAAAATCCCCAAATAAATGCTAAATAACATTTTTTTAAGTGAGGTAGATCTACATTGCTGATACAGAAAGATGTCGAAGATACAAAAACATGACGCAGGTGCAATTTCGTATACTGACAAAATAAAGCTCGAAAAGTATTTATTTCAAAGCCAGTTAGATGAAGGACTTTTACTTTCTAATCTTTACTGAATTTAGTTTTTAAACCATTTTTTTTTTTTTTAAACAACAATTTGTCCTTACAAAGTCTTTCCTAAATTAAGAATTAGGAGATCCTTCTCTACACGTGAAGATTTGTAAGGAAATATTTTTCAGGGATACCCAAGACTGGTGATTTAACGATCCCAATGGCTGTATAACAGAGGTGGGTTTTTTTTTTTTGGCTTCGCTGTGCGGGGATCTTACTTCCCTGACCAGGGATAGAACCCCGTGCTCTCTGGACCGCCAGGGAATTCCCGGGTCTTTTTTTCTTTTGGTAAATATTGATAATGATGAGTATCCAATGTTAACAAAACACTGCACTTAATATCACACACTTTCGTAGCAATGGCAAGTTTTCTACAGTATCTATTCTTCCCATTTTACAAAGTAATATATTTTCAAAATTTATTTATTTTTGGCTGCGCTGGGTCTTCGTTGCTGCGCTCGGGCTTTCTCTGGTTGCGGCGAGCAGGGGCTACTCTTCGTTGCAGAACTCGGGCTTCTCACTGCAGTGGCTTCTCTTGTGGCGGAGCACGGGCTCTAGAGCACAGGCTTCAGTAGTTGCAGCACGCAGGCTCAGTAGGTGTGGTGCACGGGCTTAGTTGCTCTGCAACATGTGGAATCTTCCCAGACCAGGGCTCGAACTCGTGTCCCCTGCATTGGCAGGCAGATTTTTAACCACTGCGCCACCAGGGAAGTCCCAAAGTAATATATTTTAGCTCGGTACACGATTTGCCAAACTCCCTTGCTGGTTAAGGTTATATTTCTAAGGTCTGCGCATGGTGTGTGGGCAGAAGCAATGCCTACAAGTTCTAAGTTGTGCCCATAAAGGGAGCATATCGTCCCTCTTTTCTGTTGCATAGAAGATATGATGGTGAGAACTGGAGCAGCCATCTTAGACCATAAGATAAAAGCTACCTGTTGAAGATGGCAGAGCAACAAAATAAGAGTCCCTGATGAATACGGACCAATCACACAGACCATGGACCACTTTTCAGGCTTTCATGTGAGAGAAATAAATGTTTATTATGTTCAAGCCACGCTACTTTGTTTTTCGTTGCTGCAGTCAATGTCATACTGCGTGTATGTGTGCATACACACGCATACACTCATGCTATAAATATCTCATGTTAAAAACAAACTTATTAAACTAAAAACTAAAAAATAATCTCCCCGTGTTAAATCTTAAGATAGAAAACAGAAGCAGAAGAACCTAAGATATCTTGGTTTCTTGCTTAACCTCCTTGGTTTTTGAGCAGCAAGTTTGAAACAGAACAGCCTCAACCTTAATGATTGCTGGCCTTGATTCCTACTTGTTAAAGGAGTAAAATATAAGATTTAAAATACTGTGAGACTACTAAAAATAAAACATACCAAGTGACCTAATGCACCTCACAGCTTAACCACAAAAAAGAGAAAAGGGAACTAGAAGGAATCACCAAACACAAACTATAAAATCAGCTTTAAAATTAATATCCCACCTCACTATGATGTGAAGCAGCAACAGAGATAAATTTATACAAAGAAACAAGGCTTACTTCAAGGTGATTTCTGCCCCTTTAGATCTAACTTTTCAAGTTACTTTTAATGTGCCACATTGGTATGTCTTAAGGAGGCAATGAAATCAGTTAACAAAAGCCTCACACAAATATATTTATAGACAGACTAAAGATAACTGATAAACGTTAGAGAAAAAGAAAAATCTAAAAACCCCAATATCAGCTTCACTTCCATAGAGAATCAGTTATTTTTAGGAACTAATGAACTACTGATTTATAAATGAGTAAAAATGAAATTTGTAGTTCTTCAGAGAACAGATATACTTCAGCAAATTAATCTAAAAATTATTCTCCTGAAGTGCTTAAATACCTACGTATATAGTTACTTTTGTCAATATGTCTGTTTCTTACAGACACAAGGATAGTAACATTTCCTCTAAAATTTTAAATTTGCCCTTCATAGAGTACATAGTTTCTGCTTACAGTATCTGTCTTATCTTTTCAAAAGCATACGTTATTTTTTCAAACATTCCACATTCTCATTTTGGTCAGGCTCTGACTGGCAAATATATGTACTAAGTGAAAAGAGGATGAAAATCTAGACGTCTACTTATCTTCTACTATAAGCGTCAAGAGATTTTTCAATGGATTTTAACAGAATAAGACGTACCAGACCGCTAGACTTTCAGGCCAATTGTAATACTAACCATGAGTTCATACGAGACCACTAACCCCACAGTCCTAAGCTCAGGAGGCTCCCTTCTTTGTAAAAGAAAACTAAAATCTTAGGAACACTTAAGTTACTTAAAATTTAAGATTTTTCTACATCAGATATTCTAGAAATGATTCACTGGCAGCAAACCAGAGCAAAAGATTAAGATTTACAGGGTGGCTTTCTGTTCTTAATGTGTGCTTAAGAGTAGAGGCAAATGAAAACAGAAGTCACAAACAAAAGAAAATATTTCAGAAATTTGAAATCTTTGAAAGAGATGTTCTTTAAAAAAATGGTTCAATGAGGAGCCAACTGGTAGGCAAGACAAGATGGCAGTTAAGAAGAACATGACTATGACCCAGCAATCCCACTCCTGAGCATATACCTGGAGAAAACCATAATTCAAAAATATACATGCACTCCAGGGCTTCCCTGGTGGCGCAGTGGTTAAGAATCTGCCTGCCAATGCAGGGGACACGGGTTCGAGCCCTGGTCCGGGAAGATCCCACATGCCGCGCAGCAACTAAGCCCGTGCGCCACAGCTACTGAGCCTGCGCGCCTAGAGCCTGTGCTCCGCAACAGGAGAGGCCACGACAATGAGAAGCGCGCACACCGCGACGAAGAGTAGCCCCCGCTCACCGCAACTAGAGAAAGCCCGCACACAGAAACGAGGACCCAAAGCAGCCAAAAATAGATGGATAAATGGATAAATTTATAAAAAAAGATATATACATATATATATATATGTATATATATATACAGGCACTCCAATGTTCATTGCAGCACTATTTACAATAGCCAGGACATGGAAGCAACCTAAATGTCCATCAACAGAGGAATGGATAAAGAAGATGTGGTACATATATACAATGGAATATTAGTTGGCAATAAAAAGGAACGAAATAGTGCCATTTGCAGAGAAGTGGATAGACCTAGAGACTGTCACACAGAGTGAAGTAAGTCAGAAAGAGAAAAACAAATATCGTATAATATCGCTTATATGTGGAATCTAGAAAAATGGGTACAAAGGGAGACACAGGTGTAGAGAACAAACTTATGGATACCAAGGGGGGAAGGTGGGAGTGGGATGAATTGGGACATTGGGATTGGCATATATACACTACTATGTATAAGACAGATAACTAATGAGAACCTACTGTATAGCACAGGGAACTCTACTCAGTGCTCTGTGGTGACCTATACAGGAAGGAAACCTAAAAAAGAGGGGCTATATGTATACATATAGCTGATTCACTTTGCTGTACAGCAGAAACTAACACAACATTGTAAAGCAACTATACTCCAATAAAAATTTTAAAAAAAAAAGAAGAACATGGCATGTTTCTGCTCTGCCTCGTCCTCCATCTTTCTTATTCTTTTACAATTGGAAAAAGGGGTAGACCTGAAACCCAAATGAAATAGTAATATGTGAAAAATACATGTAATTACGTGACCCCCACCATATTCACTTTAAACCACAATGATTTAACTATTCTTATAGTGACAAGCCAAAGGTCATAAAGTATAGAAAGAACTCAGTTCTGCATATAACTAACATTAATATGGTGCTTACAAATGGCTACATAGGGATCCACAAACCCTAATCCAATTCCAAAACCTAAAAGCTCAGAAAGCCTAAAGTTGTGTGCGGTGGGGGGAGAAGGGTCGTATATGTAAATGTACTGGGTGGCAAAACATGACCTGAAATGACTAGTTTTCATTTCTCCCACTTAGTGTAACTATTTGTTTCACTGGAGAAATAGTAGTCTGCTTAATTACTAGGCTCTACCTTAGACCTCACTGGGGGTATTGTGTTCAGTGGGTTATACACTGTGTTATTTTTTTTTTTTTTAACATTAATCCATTCATTTTATATTTAAGTTCACGAGTCACATCCACATTATGTCCCTAGTAAAAATTCTGAAATGCCACAGCAAAAAGCAGGAAAGGGTCACCTCCATAGGGGTGTCTGTCTATGGGCCCATGTTTGCTTTCCAACCCCCAGAAGAAACACCTGACCCAGCACCCTCTGGGAAAATCAGCCTTTGATTCAAAGAGATGCTTGTTCAGTGATGATTATTACAGCCCTAGCCATACCATCAGCCCCCGGGGAAGTCTATAACGGAGGCAGGCAGCCAGGAGGAGAGAACCTTCCTCTCACCAGGAATTAACTAGCTCCAAGCAAGAGATGGGTGACTTGGTGCCACAGGGGGAAAGATAATTTAGCCACTGTGTTCACGACGAGCATTCCCATTCACTCGTGGAAGCCCTTCAGTGTCACGGGTGCCTGGAACCAAATGTAATCCTCCCAGACTGTAGCTGGGATGGCGGGTCAGCCACGGGACAGGGTCACAGCCAATCTGTGGCCCAGGCTGGGCACTCTGTAGTTGAGCTTGGGTCAAAACCAGTCTTCTCCACAGTCGCGGTGACCCTGTGCCATGACGATGGTGCCCATGAGTGGAGGAACCTGCAGCTCACTGAAGGCATCAGCCATGAAAATGGCTCAGAAGAGGCGGCACAAACAAGCTGCTGTGATCAGGCTCGGGTCCACGCTGTTGGGGACCAAGCGGGACAAGTCAAGTTCGTAGAACTCCTCAGGACTGAGGGCATTGCCCCCAAGGAGGATCAGCACTCGTGGTCCTAGTGTCCAGGCAAGAGACCCTCCAGGTGGCTGAGGACGCTCTCCAGTTCTGCCAGGGTTTGCTGGCATTTCCTGCTGCTCGCCTCAGCAGTGGCCCGAGGTTTCTTCTTCACCACATCCTCTGCCAGAGACCACAGCCAGGGGCTGCACTTCCAGCTCCGGGGCCGCCATCACGACCTCCTCCCCACTCTCCGTGTGGTTTGAATCTGTGTTACCTTTTAAAATCTAAAAGATTTTGAAGCACATCTGGTCCCAAGGATTTCAGAGAAGGAAGTGTGGACGTGTATCAACTCAATCACCCTTATCACAACCCTCTGAGATAGGAGTTAATTTGCAAACGAGGTTAACTAAGGGTTAAGGAACCTACCCAAGGTCAAAAAGTTGTTAAGTGTTAAAGCTGAGATTTCAATTGAAGTAGCTCAGAGCCTGGACTCTTAACATTATGCTATGCAGTCTTGTCTTTTCTCTTTTACAGCATCCAGATGAATGAGGTTTTGGATTTTCTAGTCATAATTACCAAAGTTATTCACGCAGGACACAAAAAAATCTTAAAAACCATATTGAGGCTTCAGGAAAAGAAGAATAAGTACTGCATTTTAGGAAAAAGACTGGGTCTATATTTATGCCTGTATTTCATAAACCACACTCACACAGAGCATTGCTCCAGATCAGCGTTGTGGGTACAGGGCAGAGCTCGAATGGGCTCTGTCACAGCCATCCTCGGTTATCGAGGAGCCATTGCCAGTGGGTGTGAAGGAAGTTGTCTAAGCACACGCTTTTTTCAATCGCCCCTACTGTCACAAGTGGATGTTTCAGGGGACATTAATATCGACACCATGATCAAAGAAAAATTATTATGGGGGGTTAAAAAAAAGGTCACGATTAAGAGTCATTGCATCAGTGGTGACAGCTAATGGCCAAGCTGTTTAGCCTTTCCGTGGAAACCTTAATTCAGTTACTAGTATCATCCCCAAAGCCATCCTGACCTTCCCTCTTCTCTCCGCAGGAAACTTAATAGGTCTCTTACTTGGTGCCCTCCCACTCTTGACAGCAGGCTCGGGCTCAGGCCCAGCCGGTGCCCTCGGCCTCCCTACCAAGATGGCATCCGGCAGGGTGTCCCGCCACCGGAAGTGCGGCTGCACACCGGACACAGCTTCCGGCTGTGGGGACTGCTCTCCGGTGCCGCGTGCATCAGTCGAAGGAAGAGAAAGGCAGGCGGAGATCCGAGGGCTTAACGGGCACCATCTTTAGCAAAACAGGAAGACTTCAGGGAAGACAGCGGGAGTAGGGAGAATGTAATTAAGATGAGAAGGCTGTGACCGGCCGGGAGGGTTTACAGAAACAAGATAAATGACTGGCCGGGAGGGTTTACAGAAACAAGATAAAGTGCCACCAACGTCGCATTTGGGAGCTGCCAGAGTCAGAGGAAGCAAAAAGAGGGAAGAAAACTTTCAAGGCACACAGGAGTGCTACAGAACGAAGGGCAAAAGGGAAAAAAGCGACGAGGACCTGGAAGTGAAGAGAATGAGAAAACGGAGTGTGAAGAATCTCAAGTGTTTTATTTCATTTTTTGGCTTAATTATGCCTGTATCACCAGAGGGAACATTTGGCATACTAAAGGTCCAAAAAAGTATGGTTCAAAATTAAGTCACTACTTGCTCTTAGTTCAGTAATTTCCCATGTTTTTCTATCCAAGTTACTTGTTTCTCTAATATGTGTAGTCTATAGGAGCCTGATCATGTTGTTTCTGATATGACTGTTAAGAGGATACACGAATAAATAAACACTACAGTGGAAAAACTCCCAAAACATTAGATTTTTTTCCTATTTTTGGAGGGTTCATTTTTTCCACATTTAACAGCAAGGAAACAATCTTGATACTACCTAGCGTCTGTAACAGAAAAAGGACAGAAACTAGGCATTATGATGGAAAAAGTGAAACACTGGGGAGTTGAAGAGATCCACCACCTTATCCATCTTTCTAGACTGTTCGGTCTCTGGAACATTTCCATTAATGGGCAAGAAACATCCTAGTGCACTATGTACACCTGTTATTTGTAAACTCTATGACATGAATCATGCTTTCCCCACAATCTGGTCTACTGAACTTGACTTTTTTCCTATCAGCTTAATACCTGTGCCAAGTTTGAGGTCTGCAATTTTAGCTACACAATGTTCCACTGCTTTTTCTACCCTGGTTAAAAATTTCCCTACTGGCTTTGCTGAAAATCAAGAAGAAACAATATACCAGACCTATTAAAAGCAAGTTAAAGAACAATTTGAAACCCCAGCTTTTTAGACTACACCCGAATCTCCTATTTGTGTACACTCAGGCACTCAAAAATTATTTGATCATTATGGTTAGTGTGAAAGATTGATAATTACTATAGAAAACAAAACAAAACAAAATAACAAGTGCTGCCGAAAATGTGAAGAAATTGGAACACTTCTTCACCGTTAGTGGGAATGCAAATTGGTGTAGCTGCTATGGAAAACAGTATGGCAGTTCCTCAAAAAATTACACATAGAATTACCATATGATTCAACTATCCCACCTCGGCGTATATATCCAAAAGAATTGAAAACAGGATCTTGCGAAGATATTTGCACACCCATGTTCATAGCAGCATAAGCCACAATATATCCAGGAGGTGGAAGCCATCCAAATGCCCATCAACGAATGAGTGAACAAACAAAACAAAATGTGGTCTATACATACAATGGAATACTATTCAGCTTTAAAAAGGAAGGAAATTCTGTCACATGCTACAACATGGATGAACCTGAGGACATTATGCTCAGTGAAACAAGCCAGTCACAAAAAGACATACTGTATGACTCCACTTATACAGGATTACCTAAAGTAGACAAATACACAGAAACAGAAAGTAGAATGGTGGCTGCCAGGGGCTGGAGGGAAGGGGGAAATGGGGAGTTGTTTAACAGTTACAGAGTTTCAGCTTTGCAAGAAAAAAAGTTCTGGAGATCTGTTGCATAACAATGTGAATATACTTAACATTATTGAACTGTACATTTTTAAATGGTTAAGATGGCAAATTGTGTGTTTTAACCACAATTTAAAAATATTTTTTTAATTATATAAAAGAAGAAACAATTAGCAAGAGAGAAGCAAATTGAAGATTACCTCTACAGAAGAACTTTTTTCTTGTAACTTTCAGAATGTCAACAGATTTCTAACGACATTGCTTTTTTGAGACGTTCACTGCAAGTCAGCCTATTTAAGGTTCTCTTAGGTCCTATTATAAAAGGTTCCTTGTAAACCATGAATCAGTGCCTCCACATCATTATGCTATCCTGAGAAAGGACTCTCAAAGGAGAAGATTTTGCTTTATGAATTATCAAAATTACTTTTAACTTCTTAGAAATTGCCGGTTCATGACTCCTCCGACTCAGCTGTAAGATTCGACAAGAAACATAGAAGAAAGAACACATCCTTTCCTTCTGGCTTTAGGATTAAAGTGATTTACTTTTAACTTACGCACCCATAAAGTTTATCCTACAAACATTATTTAACATTAGTGACTGATCATAGCTCACATTAACTTCATCTAAAATTAGGTCAAAATAACCACGAGTATTACAGTATCAGAGTATGTTTGACACTTCCAAGTAAATTCAGATATTCCCCCTCTGCAAGCAGACATTTCAAATAAGACCGTATCTTTCTATTTCTAGCTCTGTATATAAATACAAACTTGACATAAACAGTGGCACATCTAGGCTATTTAATAATATATATCATTAATACAAAGGGAAAGAAAAACATAAAAAGGTAGAGTAGTATAGTCTGTGCTTGAAATGCCTCTCCCTTCACCCCCCCCCCCGCGCCATGTGTGTTAGGATAAAGAAGTAAATAATTTAATTCCAACTGCAGAAGTAAATGGTAATTCTTAATCCTCTGTGAAAGGTAATCAGCTACATACACCTTTTTTTCTTCGGCCGCACCATGTGGCTTGTGGGATCTTAGTTCCCCAACCCGGGACCTTGGCAGTGAGTGCAGAGTCCTAACCACTGGACTGCCAGGGAATTCCAGTTACACCTTTGCTTGAATAAGTGTTTCCTCTACCAAATCACTTAGAAGTTTCAGGTAAAATGGCATTCTTGGCTGCTATCGTCTTCCCTACCCCCTTGCAATAATGACCACCATCAACTTCTGGTTCCACATACTGTCAGTCTACTTCACTGCACAGGTAGGACAGATGGGGCAAATCTACTTAGTTATACTCTGTATCTGATAAAGGTTATAATGACCACCCTAAAACTTGGGAAGAAGAAGAGTAAGACTAGCAGTTGGCTCAGAAATTTTACAATTATTTACAGAATCTTGTTGATTAATTTTTATTTTACTAAAAGCCACTAGGCGGGCTTCCCTGGTGGCGCAGTGGTTGAGAATCTGCCTGCCAATGCAGGGGACACGGGTTCGAGCCCTGGTCTGGGAAGATGCCACATGCCGCGGAGCAACTAAGCCCGTGAGCCACAACTACTGAGCCTGCGCGTCTGGAGCCTGTGCTCCGCAACGGGAGAGGCCACGACAGTGAGAGGCCCGCGCACTGCGATGAAGAGTGGCCCCCGCTCGCCGCAACTGGAGAAAGCCCTCGCACAGAAACGAAGACCCAACACAGCCAAAAATAAATAAATAAATAAATAAATTTATAAAAGCCACTAGGCTATTTATCAGCAAGGGAAGAGGAAGATGGGAATGAATACTAAGCAAATAAATATCTAAAATTGTGCTCTAAGACAAACTTCCATAATAGATAAATCATTTCCTAAGTAAAAACAACAGTTTTGTTTTTGTTTTTTTTTTTAAAGCACTCAGAGTTCAACACAAAATTCTTCTGAAGTGAACTTGCTTATCCAAGTGGCAGGCTTTGATAAGATCAATGTTAACGTTTGACCTATAATCCCAACAACTCCAGGTCAAACTGCTACACATATCATGACGAGGAGTATAAACGTATAAAGGTTCATTATGTATTCAATTCAAATGTTCTTACTTATTCAAATGTTCAAGAAACATTAAATCCCATGAGCAAGGATCTCTGCTAGTACAAAATCCAATCGTATGAATTCAACACAATGAATCCATCTTTCTTTTGAAAACAGAAACACAAGCAAACCGTAACTGCATGAAAAAATGTAAGGGTACCAGCAAGCTGTGGCAACCACATACCCCAGCCTTGGAGAAGCAGAGAAGCAGGATGACATGTGCTGAGAAAGCTAAGGTAGTCCTAAGTGACAGTAATGTTAGATAAAGGAATGTAATGGTGCCAACGTGTTCTGCATAGAAGGGCTGTACTCAGAGCACAAAATCCCATCTGAAGACTTCCCAGAGAAGAGCAATCAGGTCAGGAAATCAACTGGAAACTATGGCATATAAAAATGGTTGAACAAAGTAGAGATGTTTATCCTGAAGGGAAAAATACAAGGCTCAGGAGAAATTTGACAGCACATTTAAAATATTTACAGCTGCCCTGTACAAGGAGTTGGTTAATTATGTTGTCATCCAACTAGGCAGGAATAGTACTGAGCATGGAAGTCACAGTTCTAGGAGTGCAGAACCACTGAAACTGTCCCTAGTAAAATGGGCTACCTTGGAGAATAGAAAGCTCCTGGCAGCAGGAAATGTTTAAAGTGTTCAGAAAAGTCAAAAGAAAACCTGGAGTAATTACTTTTCCGAACCTCTAAACATCTTCTGGTGCCAGGAGCTTTCTATTCTGCAAGGTAGTCTGTTTTACTACGAACAATTATTTTCTTCAAAAGAAAAATGGGGATAATTATTGGAAATAACTAAGTTCCAAATAAGGACTTAAGGAAATGTCAGAAAAATTGTTGCTCCTTCCCTGTATTTATCCATATTCCAAATGTTTTTTCTATCTTGAATCAATATATTGCTGACTTAAATAATCTAACCAAAGATTGTTTTTCTCCTAGTCACCAACTTACCTTTGAAACCTCTTCAAGATTATTCCTGATATAGAGTCTTCCCTAACTCATCACTCCACCACCACAAACACACAACCACACACAGGCTGTGCACACATCCCCATTGGCTGCTGTCTCTTTAATCTGTGTATATCATCAACACAGTACTCATTGTCCCATAAGGATTACTGACATGAACAGAGTTCCAAGTTACAGCAAAGACTTTGAATTTAGGAAGTCATGTACCATAAAGTACTAGTACTACTCAATTAGAAAGGTCTATGAAATTTATGAAAGAATTAAGTAAATCAAAAAGCGATGCACCTTATATCCAGAGAAAACCATAATTCGAAAAGATACACGTGCCCTGCAGATACACGTTCACTGCAGCAGTATTTACAATAGCCAAGACATGGAAGCAACCTACATGTCCATCGACAGATGAATGGAAAGAGAAGATGTGGTACACACACACACACACACACACACACACGAATACTACTCAGCCATAAAAAAGAATGAAATAATGCCATTTGCAGCAACATGGATGGATCTAGAGATTATACTAAGTGAAGTTAGTCAGACAGAGATAGACAGATATCATATGGTATCACTTATATGTGGAATCTAAAAAATTGATACAAATTAACTTATTTAAAAAATGACTTACAGACATAGAAAACAAACTTATGGTTACCATAGGGGAAAGGTGGGGGGGGATGGATAAATTAGGAATTTGGGAGTAACATATACACGCTATTATATATAAAACAGATAAACAAGGACCTACTATATAGCACAGGGAACTATACTCAATATTTTGTAATAACCTACATGGGAAAAGAATCTGAAAAAGAATACGTGTGTGTATATAATTATATGTATAAAACAATCACTGTGCTGTATACCTGAAGCTAACAGAACATTGTACATCGACGATACTTCAATAAAAAAATTATTTTTAGAAAGCAATGCACCTAAAAAGATGGCCAGAGAGCATGTGTTCTAACTTGGCGCCTTCACAGGGAGTTAGCAACCACTTGGATGGTATGGATATGTGTCTTCTTTGGACCTGTGCCCTTTAGAAACATGTTTTAGGATCTTCTTCATTTTCAGCCTTGCTTAGATTGTAAATTCCTTAAGGACAGAGAAGTCTTCTTTCCCTGTCCCACAAAAGCCCTCCTTAGGAGCTGGTTAAATGAAATTCCATAAACTGCTCACAAATAGAAAGCCTACACTTGGAGAACTAAATTGTGTGATTGTGTGTGTGTGTGTGTGTGTGTGTGTGATGAGGGAGTAATTATTATTATTATTTTTGAAAATCTGGTAGAATGAAACACAAAGTTCTTTTTTTCTGTTCTTAGTGGACAGAAGAGACCACTGATAGTAACTCCCTTACCTCCAACTCTCATGTAATAATCCCTGATACACCTAATTTCCTAAGAGTTGTGGAAACTAAAAGCTCCCAGAGTTCTATTACTGGGTTTAATACCAATCACAGAATTTCAGAGTTAGAAGCTAACTTACAGACCATCCAATGTAGCTCCCCCATTTCACTGCTTAGAAAAGTGAAGTGACTTGATGATGCAGGACTCTATAAACAGTTTTTTCCCTTTTCCTTTTTAAACCACAAACAAAATACGGGCTCACTCACCTCACAGAAGTCACTGCATTGGTTTAGGACCACCTGAGACTCATGACTGCTCAGTTACTTTATTCTTGAAGTAACCCACACTTGGAAGTCATCTCTTAGATAACATGGGTACAATGACAAGTCTTATGTATACAATGGCAAAAATCAGAACACGGGAGTTCTAGGTCAAGTTGATAATTATAATAATAATGACTCAATTATAATAAGAACAGCTATCATTTCATAAACTCCGGCTATACTTAGTTGATTCAATCCTATGCATACAATATCTCATGTAATCATCCCAATGATCCTGCTACGGCAGGTAGAATCACCCCTGATTTACCCATGAGGCTCACTCCGCCCAAAGACAATACCTCAAAGTGCAGAGTCTGGATTTAAACCCAGGCCTGTCTGACTTCAAAGCCTGTGCACTCTCTGCTGTGCCACTTTTAAGTACTGTCTTGCAGTTCCTCAGAGCTGTTTCGGTTCTCTAGGACGTTTCCAAGTGTTCGGAAAGGCATACACAATAAAAAGTGGTCTGGTTCACTGCAACAAGCAAGGGCTTAGAAGCCAGGCCCACCAGGCTTAAGAGTGCTGACACCATCACTCACTGGCTCTGAATAACCAGGGCACATAGAATAGAGAGGTATTATGAGAAGCTTAACAGGGCAAATTTTAAGAAATGAAGTCTTACTGAATTAAAGTTATTCATAAATCATCGCCCTTAAAATTCACAGGATTGGATGGAACCTGGTAAATCACTCCAAACAATGTATGACAACCCTAGAAAGAAAAAACTCACCCCCCCCAAAAAAAAGATAATTTAAAATCCAAACATAAGAGAACTCTGTATTTTGCCTCCCCTGTGGGTGTTTATTTTGTTTCACAATTAAGTGGCCATTGGAAGAATAAGTTTTTTCAAAGTTCTGGAAAGTCATCTTAAATTAGGCCCCGGAAAGAAATGGAATCTCTTTTAGTAATGACTCTTGTTTTCTTTGAAAGTTCATGTTTGGGTCAGCCAAGTTTTAAACGGTAAAATTATATTGCTGGGTTGTTATTCAAGTTTGGGGGTTGAGAGGGGATGAGGCCGCTAGCTATTTGGATCACTGTAGGACAGCTTATCTGGTTTCTATACTGAAAGAAGGGTCTATTCTTAGGCAAAAGACATCATCATTTTAGAGGAGCAGAAGCTTGCACTGAATTTCTATTCAACAATCCGCATGGGAAGACTCCAGAAAAGTCTCTCTCTCTCCAAATAAAAGCTGTCTTCAGAGCTTGTGTGATTTTTCTTGAGTCAATGGAATGTCCAAGCTAAAGGGTTCTTCTTTTGTTGTTTTCCTATGTTGCAATATAGCCAGATAGAAAACAACTGTGTAAGGATTTTTCCCCCATTTATTTATTCTTTGCCTTGTTATAACAAGAAGAAAGCCACGAATAGTAACAAATAACTGAAACTACCGCTAAGTTACAAATGAGCCAGAAGCTGTACTTGGTTTTATTACAATAGCTATAACCCTGAACTTAAACTGTTAGTCATATGACTAATATGCAAACCACACTCTCACGCTCTATTAATGAAGCCTATCTGATTTTAATATTACCATCTGCTTTTAATATAACTACCTTCATGGACGTAGTCATCCCAGTCATAGGAGCAAAGGAAGTGGTGTGGCTGATAGGAATGCAAAACAGGTAAGCGACACAAGTTGAGGCAACACTCCTCAATGGATAAAAAACATTTCACTCCAAGGAGGGTTTAAGTAGCCCTTGGCACCAACATCTTCAAGGGACATCAAAAGAAGTCATGGGCACCTCTGTGGTCAGTACTGTCAACACCAGATCAGAGGTCCTGGTGAAGATTTCTTGCTTAAGGGTAAAAATTAATAAAAATAATAATAATGCAAATGAGATGCAGGGCTAACTTGTCTACAGTTTTTCATCTAACCAAAGACTCAGGACACCTCATCAAAGGGGTGAAAAATCATTACTTTTTGACCAGAGAGTCAGTTTCAACAACTATAGGCTAATCTGTCAAATTAAAGATTGGTTCTAAAGAAAAGTGATCTTTGGGATGTTAAATAAAAAATTTTAAAACTCTTTTCTTGACAATAGAACTGTATGATCAGTAATACATATACTGATAAGCACCCTTATTGAATGAGAGATGAGAGATGAGATGAACGGAGTAGGCCTTGCTCATTTTAAAACCACTTTCACTTATATATTAAAAGTAAATCACAGGGACTTCCCTGGTGGCACAGTGGATAAGACTCCACGCTCCCAATGCAGGGGGCCCGTGTTCCATCCCTGGTCAGGGAACTAGATCCCAAATGCATGCCACAACTGAGGAGCCTGAGAGCTGCAACTAAGACCCGGTGCAACGGGGAAAAAAAAAAAAAAAGTGTTCATTAAAAAAAGTAAATCATACCCACAAATAATTACTTATCCTCCCGCATTGTCATCATCTGCTTTACTTTTCATCATTTTCACTAAGAAAATGGCCTTGTTTTTATTTGTCTTTAAATTTCAGCAGCTTGCACAGTGCCAAGCACAGGGTAGACACTTAATATATCTTTTTGGAGTAAGTGAACTATAAGAGATAGGTATTTTTAAAATTCATAGCACTTTCACCCATATCTCAAGAAAAGTAAATGAAGATGAGGCAGAGGCTATAATTTTGGCCTTTAGGAGAAACTACTACATAGGGTGTTAGTACGTGTCTCTCAAAGATATCCATATATCCTCAGACATGTATAAAAGGATTGTTGCATGATTATTCTACCTTCTCCAGTTAGTAACTGAGATAGCTACCAAGAACTCAAACACCAGTCTCTTCATATAACACTTAAATACCACTAATTTTTTAAATGCTGTCATTTTGTAGCAGGAGGTATTATGGTGATAAAACCGTTATGTATTTTGACTGTGTTCATACATACCTACATATGTGATAAAATTTAGAAAACTAAATATAAACACACAACAAGTATAACTGGTAAAATCTGAATAAGGTCAGTGGATTAGAGCAATGTCAGTTTCTTGGTTGAGATATTAGATTTTATACTACAGTTATGCAAGATGTATCACTGGGAGAAACTAGGTGTAGGGTACATGGGGATCTCTCTGTATTATTTCTCACAACTGCATGTGAATCTACATAACAGTACATCATGTGCCTTGGAATAACCCTTAGGAGGCAACAGTATCAGGCTGCAATCTCAGCATTCATTAATAGAAAAGGAATATCCAGAACACCAATTTAACAATTGCAGTGAATTAATCGGTCCTTATTAAACTACATCTTGAATACAGTGTCTCCAGGAAAACCAGGAAAAAAAACCCCAAAAACACACAAAACTTAAATCCATTAGTCAATGAAAAGTACCGCTTTGTTGCTTGTGTTGGGTACCAGAACACATCAGTGACATTACTGTAAGGGACAAGAATTAGGTCTTGCACCACTAATATGTGTATGGTAAATTATCCAACTGCTGTGTGCCTTGCTGGGCTGAGGTTGAACAGAGTCTCTCTACCTGCTCTTACCTTTACTGGCCAAAAAATAAAAGAAAATATGGATTTCTGGTGCTTGGGAAATGTGAGGTGGTTTAAAAGAGTGGGAGAAAATGCTGCGTGTGTGGATGGGAATCATTCTGTGTTTTTGTTGGGGTAGTGGTTGTTTGTTTTTAATTCATTACTTTAAGCTCTATTCAGATAAACTATATTTTTTAAAAATGCTGTCATTATTGCATTTCTGTTCGTTGATATGACATACTTTGTAATGTACTTTGGGGGAATGGGTCAAAAGTTATTCAACAACTCACCAAAAGATTAGTTCTCTTTATAAGATCTGAAAAATGTGCCAAACAAGTGCATTTCAGGGATATACACCATGAAGCCTCTTCTTTGTTTTCACCTCTCAAATATCTTATTCCACGTAAAGCAGAGAATCAAGGCATGCAACTTGTTGTTTCTTATAGAAATACTACAGCTATAGAGCAACAAGTATGATTCTCTCCTATACTGCCAACAGTGGCAAAGGGACTCGTGTGATTTCATATTTTTTAAATTTGCCAAGTTTATGTGTAGATTATATAACCAAACAGTTGCAAACAAAAATATTGTTCTATGAATCCAGTTACTAGGGATAGGGCATTTAATTTACAAATTACTGTGATTCAATTTCTTCTAAAAGCACTTTCCCCTCCCCCTCTTTCACTTTAAAAATAGTTTAAAATTCACAAATTGACCTACATTTTGAAAAAGGAAACAATAGCAAATGTATACCACTTTTTAAAGCATGGAAACCTGGAGATAATAGTGCCATTTATTGGGCTGCTGAGCTTAGAAACTATGTAGACACGAAGAAGCCAAAACACGAAGGAAAATAACTGCAAGAAATTAATGAAAGGGATCTTGCTGGGTAACCTGAGGCCCCAATTGCTAAGGATGTACTGAGACCTACTATAATTGATTAAACTTTGACTACAAAATAAGATTACAAACTTTTTATATTTCACTACAAAAACTGGGGGACATGTATATCAATCACTGGATGATGTGGTTAAGGCTTGCAACACTGTCATTAGCTTAATTGCTTTGCTTTTTTAAAAGGGAAAACTAAATACCCTTCCAGGAGGCCTGGAGTTCACAGCTTTTAATTTAGGCATAATTTAGTTTTGAAAGCACAGAGAAGATACTGCCTGGGGAGTCCAGGAAGGCTTTCTAGAAGCAAGCTGTGTGCTTGAAAGCAGAAAGGCGGTCCTGCACAGAGCATGGGCACTGCAGCAGCCCCTCACCCCGAGCCAGCCACACGGCCATCCATGTGACTCCACGAGAGGGCTGATGGCATAGACCCATCCCACATCCAGACACAATGTTATATGGCAAATCAAGCCACTTTTTTGGACCTCAGTTTCCTTACTTGTGAAAGGAGAAAAGCCTAGACTAGCAACGTTCCTTCCAGTTCTGAAACAGGATTATTACATTTATGACTTAAGCATGATGTCTCCATCCTGCCTACAAATAAAACACACACAGGAAAAAAACTCCAATGATATTTTTTTCTCACCACCTTTGACCTGTCTTAGAAGCAGAAGCAAATGCTTTTGTGATTAAGTGTTACTTATGAATTCCCACAGGGCTGAACGTTACTGGTGGGGCTAAACATGGTGGTGACCCCCTCCATTTCCCAAAGCTTACTAGGGCTGCTCTGAAAGTGATGTGAAAAACACAAGGTTGTGAACACATTTAAACTATATATTAAAAGTGTTCATTTCCGTTAAAAAAAAAAAAAAAAGTCTTATATTCCCACAGTATCTACTTTTTTTTTTAATTTTTATTTTATATTGGAGTATAGTTGATTAACAATGATGTGTTAGTCATAGGTGTACAGCAAAGTGACTCAGTTATACCCATACAAGTATCCATTCTTTTTCAAATTCTTTTCCCATTTAGGTTATTACAGAATATTGAGCCAAGTTCCCTGTGCTATACAGTAGGTCCTTGTTGGTTATCTGTTTAAAATGTAGTAGCGTGTACATGTCAATCCCAAACTCCCAGTCTATCCCTCCCTCCCCCGCTTTCCCCCTGGTAAACATAAGTTCGTTCTCTAAAGTCTCCCACAGTACCTACTTCTAAGTGCTTTAAAGCCCTTTCATAGATCACAGTTAACATAAAACAAAGAGATGGATGGTAGACTGAAAGTACAGTGTCCTACCAAGCCTCTTGGGGTGCCCTACAAATGTTAGATTGATTTATTTGATCTGTGCTGGTATTTAAACTTGGACAATACAGAATAGACTAAATTTCTTGAAATAATGTTATCTCCAATTATGGCTGGATTACTTACTTAGAGTTTTTCATTCACTCAATAATATTACTGCTTAGGGCTTCCCTGGTGGTGCAGTGGTTGAGAATCTGCCTGCCAATGCGGGGGACACAGGTTCAAGCCCTGGTCTGGGAAGATCCCACATGCCGCGGAGCAACTGGGCCCGTGAGCCACAACTACTGAGCCTGCGCGTCTGGAGCCTGTGCTCCGCAACGAGAGGTCGCGACAGTGAGAGGCCCGCGCACCGCGATGAAGAGTGGCCCCCGCTTGCCACAACTAGAGATAGTCCTCGCACAGAAACGAAGACCCAACACAGCCAAAAATAAATAAATTAATGAATTAAAAAAAAAAAAACCACGAGTGATCGAACATGAACATTAAAAAAAATAATAATATTACTGCTTAATGTTACGATTAATCATGATGTTTAGCACTTGCTGACTATTGTGTGCCAGACACAATACGCGTTGATTCGCGCCTCTCTGTCCACCGCCCCCCAGAAGCCTACAGATGCGGAAACAGAGGCACAAAGAGACCGAAGTCATTTCCTCACAAGGTCACAAAGTCAGAATCTGAATTCCGGCATCCTAACCCCACAGCCTACCTGTTTAGACGCTGGATGCCAAACACACCTAGCACCTAACACCGTTCGGGGTGATCAAGATGATTAAGACAAGTGCTTGGTTTACAGGCGGTGGAGTCTGCCAAACATATAAAAAATAATTACAACATGATATGTGTGCGCTGTAACCCAGGCCTTTAAAAATTGCTGTGGCAACACAGTGGAGAGAGGGGCCTGCTGGGGGAGTTCAGCAAGACTTCCACTTGAGTCCACTTGAGCTGGGCCCTGAAAGATGAGCACGCATTCCTGGGGTGCAGGAAGGATGGAAGGGCATTCCAGGTGGAGAACAGCATGTGCCAAGGTACATAAAGGTGAGTGAGTGCAGGGAACCCAGTGTGGTGTGAGGGGACAGAGGGCACGGCAGGAACGGGGAGAGTTTCCAGGTTCGCTCACTGGACCCCTTTCTGCCTCAGTTCCTACCGGGCTAATGGTGGTTAGAAAGCAGGGTCCACTTGATAGTTGTCTCCTACAGGGATAGTATCTGGTGGAGTTTGAAGGAATGCTTTTTCTTCCCTTCTGAGATTCACTTCCCAGAGTCAGGAAGACTTTAAAAAGCAAATGGTCCTGGGGTGCAAGCAAGAATATATGTGTGATAAACTAACCAGTTAGCTGAATTTTAGAGCCAGGAAGGCAGAAGATGGCACACATAAGGGGAGGGGCGGTAAGTGGCTCCCATGATGAATTTCCGTATACAGTCTGTGGCACTTAAGGGTTATGAACAAAGGTGTGTGTGTGTGTGTCTGTGTGTGTGTGTGTCTGTGTGTTTTCTGGGGAGAGTACCCACAGGTTTCACCAGATTCTCAAAGGGATCAATGACCCCCAAAATCAACAATCACTGCTTTCAAGCAGGCCAGACCTCCCTGCAACTTATAACACCTGGGGCAACCCTAAGACACCGTAAGTTAAAAAAGAAAATCAGTGCAAGCAAAATGAGAAAGTACCCCTGCCTCTTGGGCCTTACTTGAAACGCTGACAAACACTTTAGCTTAAGGCTCTGTTCAAAAGGCCTTTAAGATCTGAGATAGTTATGTTTGCCTAACTTTATTCAGGTCCTATTATGCAAGCCTGCCACCTATTCAGGACCCCAAATGTTCATGACTTACCGATAAGGTGAAAACTCTCCAATTTGTAATCTAATTCTCCTAAGAAAACCTGCTCTCTAAACGGTGAAGAAATCCAAGAAGCTGGATTCACAGGCCAGGTACTTAATTAACTTCTCTAAACTAATATTTAAAAGAAAACTTAAAAATAAACCACACCTCAGTGAGACTTGCTCTTAATTTTCTACCACAAGATTAAAAGGATGACTGCCCCCTGAGGAATAATAATCACCAAGGAATCTGAACACAAGAAAGCTTATTTGCAGACTGGCGAGTGGGTCCCCTGGTGGAACGTGAACATTGCTAACCCAGCATCTGTCATCATGGTCACATCTTACATCACCAGCATTTCAACGTGTCATGATTCTTCCATTGTCAGCATTTATTCTCTTTCTGTTCAGCTCCATGCTGCTTTCTTTAAAGCAGTGCACAGGCCAAGGGAATATAAGCAACTTTTCATGAAAGACACAGAAAGAGAGACACGCCTTTGGGCACTCAGATGCTGGGCAGCAAGGAGCAGAGTGGTGGTTAAGAAGAGCGGTGCTGGAGTCAACAGCTGCCTGGGTTCGATGCCAGCCTTCTCACGAAGCTGTGCAAGCTCAGGCAAGTTACCTGCCCTCTCTGTGGTTTCTTCACCTATAAAATGGGGATCCTAGTTGTATTTCCTCATAGGATTGTTATGAGAACTCAGTAAGTTAACGTTCGTAAGACGTTTAGAACAGCGTCTGGCGACTAGTGTTTGATGAATACACTAAATCTTACCAAAATTCCTTGGTTAAGGAAACTAGCTGTTGCAACAAAACCGAGAAAGAAAAGCCATGTTTGGTAGCATGCCAATATCCAGGTTAACATGCCCACTGTTCACTGTGAAATAAAACACCAAAATAACCACTACAAGTGCAAATACTTTAAGTCTCCATGAAACAAAAACTATTTGTAAAAAGAAACGTATTTAAAAATCGGAAAATCAACCTAAGTTAAAGAGACATTTATTGAGCTACTACCACATGTTAATCACTGTGCTAGATGTGGGTGATAAAGAAATTAAAATTACTCTACATATACGTCTTTAAATCCCAGGAGCAGAGGCTACTGAGAGAGTAGGAGTCATGCTTTTATCCACTGCAATATATTGAGGAGCAAGCCTTAACTTTCGAAGGAAAACAAATTTCTACCCAAGTAATAATAGTGTTATTATTTAATAACGGGCTAACGCTCTTGTTGGGTAGGTATGTTTTCTCCAGAAACATATTGCAGGAGTGTCAAAAATTTTGGAAACAGACACGTTTCCAGGGACAGAGGGTACGGTGATGTAATTGTTACTGTAGCATTAATTGCTCTTTTACCTTAAAGTTTACTAAGAATTAAAAATAAGATCCTTTCTAGGACAAGCTCTGTGCCAGACACTCTGCCACATGTTTTACACACAAGATCACCTTACAGTTCCATGAAGTAGATATTACCGTCATTTTCTTGAAAATAGATGAAGAAACTATGGTTTAGAAAGGTTAAAGGTCACCCAGCCAACAGGAGAAACACACCATGAACCTAGTTATGTATCTAACCTAACTGCGCCCGAAGTAAGTGATTTTTAATTAAATTTTCTGTGTCACAAAAGCTGGGCTTATTGGCTGATTTCTCCATAACCTGTCCTCATCCCACTTCTCAATGATAACCCCCTTCCAAGTAAATAATAATAATAATAGCAGCTGTACTTGTTGAGCACATATTTACATTCTAATGAGGCATACTCTCTATTACTATTGCTACAATTTGTATTATGCAACCCTATGGGGCAGATTTTGTTATTCCCAATTTACAAGGAAGACACAGCCTCGGAGAAATCAAGTAACTTGCCCAAGGTAACACAGCTAATAAGTGAGGAGGCCAGGATAAGAAACCAACCAGGATTCAAAACCTACACTGGCCCACTCCAAATCTCAAGGCACTCTGAAGAAGTGGAAAGCTCATCTAAATCTTCTGAATGTAGACCCAGAGTAAACCTCTCCACCAGGATGCCCTTCTTCTCAACTGCCCCATGAGGCTGGTCTCTGAAAAGCGAAGATATTCTTCCAGGAAGTTCCCACCCCTCGACCCAATGGACTCCGCAGATTCTTTGGTCCCGATGAGCACCCGTGGGCCTGAGCTAGAAGCAGAAATGAAGAACTAAAAAGAGAAGAAAGAAAACGAGGGAAAGAGAGTAAAGAAGGAATGGAAGGGAAGTAGCTGTTTCCCAGCAATAGATTTTCCCTGGGCCCCTTGGAGCTCCGCCCACACTGGAAAACAAGCAGAGCGAGTCTAACTCAGACGTCTCCAGGCTTCCCCTTCCAGACCCCTCCTCACTCCGTCCTCCGAGGTAGCTAGGCAACCAGACCCTACATACACAAAGAGGAAAGCGATGCCCAGCCCTGCCACACAGGTCTTCCAACAAAAGCAGAACTGGTGACTTATAAATACCCGCAAGGTGACGGAAACACAGAACAAAAAGATAAGGGACAAACAGTACAGATGTTTGAGAGTCTGGATCTCTAGTCCGGGTAAGAATTTTAAAAGCCCTGGTAAGACACCGGTGGACAGAAAGTTGGAGGGCTCGGCTGGGACACCAGATAGCAAAGCCCATGGCGATTCAGTTCAAGAGAAAAGAGACTGGAAGTGAGGTTGAGCAGCTCTGATATTAACACAGCAATGAAGGTCTGGGGCATGGACACTGTAATATACATTTATTTCAACTGCTCTGAGGCCTTTGGTCCAGGTCCTGGTTCTCAGCCCTACTTTGGATAGTGGAAATCAATGGATACACGAATGCAGTCAAATGATTCCCTATTTAACGAGTTCCTCTAGCATAAAGAGTAGACACACAGTAATCGAAAATGGAATTTTGTTTCAGTAAAACACATCCATTCAATACCTCTAAGAATGTGATCTTTCCACTTTAAGAAGGTGCATTTTTGATGTATTTCTTCTGCAACTTCTTGTGTGTTAGCTTACATAATAAAAAATTATGGTAATGAGCCCAAGTGGAAGGATTTCCAAAACCTACCCTCAGATGTCTAAATGTGTCAGAAACATACATTTGGGTTTCTCTTGTACATTAAGCTCCTACAAAAGGAAGTGCCATGGAACTCTCATGCCTCAACAAAGCCCAGGTTTGTGTATAAAATAACAGTAGATAATCCGACACATCCCAGCCCAAATGCTACTGCTTCTAAGCAGCTTTCCTCAGTATCCTAGCCAGTGATTACTCTTATCTGTTACAGCAATTCACCTTTTCTAACCTCGGTTTCCTACTTTCCACCTAGTAGCCCACAAGCCACCTGAGGGCACTGCAATGCTTGGCACAGAGTAGGTACATAGAAAACTTCTAAAAATCATCTATTGATGTTGTACTTTCAAATTTAAGAATACTAAATATAGTATTTGCATATGACATTTGTACTTTAAAGAGTTTTTAATGGGAAAGACATATATGCGCACACCAACGACAAAAACACTGTAGAGGATTCATGAAAACATTGCCAGAAAGAGGAAGCCAAGTAATGCCTACATTTGCTTGAAGAAATTTTACTTCAAAAATGATTACTGCAGATGTGCCTGTCCAGAACTAAAGTTAAATTAGCCTGGTAGCTGCTGCCTGGTGATAATTCTCTTAGTGCCAGGAAGTTGGTCAGTATGTGATTAAACATGATTCTGCTCTTAGCCCCACCCTAGATGCTATCAGTTCCTTAAACAGAAGGTTCTGCAGCTGACCAGCCACACTCAAAAACAAAAAAACAAATCGTGCCAAACTTTCATACAAGTAACTACAAATTCTAAACACCCCCTTCCCATCCGTGCACCTTTTAATCGTCTATTACAGCTCAGCACACATTTAAAGCACAGGGGGGAATAAATTAAAATCGGCCATTCTCGTGACTCACAACAGATCAATATTTTAAATTTTTAACTTACAATGTCAATAAAATACTAACCAGTCTGTCAATTGATTCCAAGTTTCTAAACCATTCCTACCTCCTGTTCCTAGATATTCCCCAGGACTCTCCTACCTTCCACCACCACCCTTCACCCCTAAACTATTCAGCCATGTCCACTGGGAAGAACACCAGAACATGAAACACACGTGGACTTGGCTGACTTGTATGAGCATCTTCCTTTTCTAACCCCTGTTCAAGCTTTGTGAAATGTCCAGCAAGTAGATTCTTTGAGTGCATATTTTCCTTAAAATACTCTTTTTTAAATGACAAAACAAGAAATCCGCAAATGGAGTTTTGCTAAAAGTTAGAACAGCATGCAATCAGTTCAGAAACTGTGAAATACTTTTAGACTTCATGAAAAAATGTCCCTAGCTAGCGCTATGACTTTTAGCTGGTCATTTCACCTTTCTGGACTTCAGCGTCCCATTTAGTGATTTGCCTCTTTCAACTAAAATGTTGCAATCTTTAAAAATTTTTTAAAACCATTTTGAAATGGATTTTGATATCTGGTGAGGAAAGTCCCCCTTCATAGTTCTTCTTTTTCAAAATTTTCCTGGCTGTCCATACATTTATAAGTCCAATTGAACTTTAGAACCAGTTTGTCAAATTCTTTTAAAATTACTTTGAAACTTTTATTGGAACTGTATTTAATTTATAAATTAATTTGGAGGAAACTGGTAACTTTATGATACCCATTCAGGAATATAGTCTTTATCTCCATTTATTCAGGTTTTTATGACCTTTAGAATACAGTATTCTTCAGGTAGTTCTTTCAAATTTGTTTTTACTGTTGCCAAGAATGTATCTTTTTAAATTTTGTTTTCTAGTTTGATTAGTACTGCTTTCCTATGCTGGTAGGTTAAAAAAAAGCCTTGCGATTTTGTGTTTATCTTGTCTGGCCAACTTACTGAAGTTTGTTATTCTAGACTTTGTTTCAAATAATAACAGTTTGGGCCTATCCTTAAAAGACAAGCAAAAAACTAGGGGAAATATTTCCAAAATACTTTAGGAAGTACATACATGAAACAATGTTTATGATATATAAAAAGTGCCTAGAAATCAATACCTTAATAGAAAAATTAAGAATATAAATACAGTAGTCCCCCCATTATCTGCAGGGGATATGTTCTATGCCCCCCAATGGATGCCTGAAACCATGGATAACACTATGTATGTTTCTTCCTATCCTAACTGGTGGGTACATGTACAACATGGATATACTAGACAAAGGAATGTTTCACATTCTGGGCAGGAAAGAGTGGGATGGCACAAGATTTCATCACACCACTCAAAACAGTGTGCGATTTAAAATTGATGAGTTGTTTATTTCTGGAATTTTCCATTTAATGTTTGGTCCACAGTTGACCGTAACAAACCACAGAAAGCGAAACCATGGATAAGAGAGGACTACTAACCAAGTTGTTTAAAAGCTGATAACCAGTGAACATATGAAAATGTTCAACTTCGTTAATAAAAATACAAATTAAAATGATGAAATGCCTTTTTCCCAGCCAATGATTGCAAAGAAAGAAAGACAATTATCTGATGTGAGAAAGGAGGTGAAGAAATGAACAGTATATTAATAAGTCTTTTTAGAGGGAAATTCAGCATTATCTATCAAAAAGTTAAGTGCACATAACCTTTTCTTCCAGAAATTCCAATTCTAGGAATCTCTACATTATACTCGTGTTCCAGAGTTAAAGAGTAAATTTTTAAATGGCATATGGAAAAAAAAATCCTTAAATATCCCTTAAATTGTCCAAGTGTATGTAATTCATTAATTCAAACATGCCTAATAGTATACATAAATATAAATTTATTTACTGCGGTACATATATCATAAACAAGACATAGACAAAATAAAATTTTACATTTTTAATTATGTAAGAGCATATTATGATTGAGTTCTACTAAGTTAAATGCATAAAATGCAACTCTATTACTGTTAGAAATACCAGCACACCTGTGTCCGAAGATGTATACATAAAGATGCTTCCTGCAGTAGCATTAGTAACAGCAAAAAATACTGAAAAATAACTCAAATGTCAGCAGGAAGTGGTAAGACATATTAGTGTGCATCCTTACAACAGATACTATATAACTATTAAAAAGAATGAGGTATGGCTACACATTCTGATACACAAGATCTAAGATTTATTGTCAGGTTAAAATAAAGAGAGGGAGTAAATCATATGTATTGCATGTAAGAAAACATTTTTATCTGCATCTAAGTGCATAGAAAGATGCTTATTATACCATTAACTGTGATTACACTTTTGGAACAGAATGGGGTGGGAGATTGAAGGGAAAATTACATTTTTACTGCATGTACTTCTGTATTTTTACGTTAAAAAAAAAATCACAAGCCTTATTACTTTGTACTTTTTTTTAACAACGGAAAAATGAGGGAACGTGGTATTTATGGTCCTTTGCAACTCTCCAAAAGTTTATGAAAAACAGGTTTTCTGAGGAGTCTCCATGTTGATTTCAGTCACTGATAATGTCAGTTATCTGGTACTGGGTAGTGATGATTCCCTGGGAGGTGCAGACAGTGAGAAAGAAAACAGAGAAGGCATCCAACAATTCCAAACATTCTGTAAACGCTTAAATATCCAGTCAATGTGATCTATTCTGTTTCTATATGAAAGTAAACCATCTGAACGTTTCAACAAACTTTTCAGAAATCACAAACACCACCAAAAGATTTTATTGTATTCTGAGATTAGGCAACAAGATGTATCTGTCTCTTTGAAGCACAAGCTTCCCCCATGAAAAGAAAAAATATATGAAAAACATCAAGGCAGTAGAATGAGGGTCAAAAACTGGATCTGTAGGACTGAGGAGTGAAGAACATTCTATTTCCTAGGGATTAACATTTACACAAACATTGACTTCACTAATGGAGGGCCGTTTCTACCCTTTATCATTTTGTTTAGTTTATCTGGCCAGTATGATGCAAAACAAACCCAAGATGAAGCAGGGGACATGGCTACTATATATGCAACTCTTCTAACTCATAAGTCACTAGTATAATCCAGAAACAACACTCTACGTCCTGGCTCCATAGGGATTTCCCAACTCTGAAAATCCCAAATTGTGATGGAATGTCACAAAAGGGATTTATTGTATTACATTAAAATTTAGCCCTATCCACAGTCATTTTAAGTATAAAGCTAACACAAAACCAAACTGACAGACCTCAGACACACTTAATTTTTGATGAAGAAATCAGATGTCCCTCTCTCTGCACAATGTGCTTCCCACATAGTCCTTCCAAGGAGTCATCATCCTTCAAAGCCCTGCAGAAGTGCAAGCTGTAGTACTTACTGCATGCCTTCCACATGCACTGTGCTAGGCACAGAATGTACTAGTCCTGCCATCTAGCACACAAAGTAGTGAACTGCATGATCCTGGCCCAGGTTTTCCCAAAGACAGAGCCATTACAGCCTTCCAGGGGAGCCCAGTCCCAGGTGTATCTTGACCCCTTCCCCATTCTCCTTGGAGCATGTTGCCAGAACCTAGCATTTGCCATGGTAGATATTCAATAAAAATGCTTACTGAATAAACGGACGAGATGGTGAATTACTAGAGAAGTGAATGAAGCTCAGTATGATTAAAAGCAGAATCTGCAGGAGAAAGTGTCACAGATGAGACTATCTGATGAGGGGATATGATCAAAGGTTTTAAGCAGGAGAATGGCAGAGCATATTTCCATTTTTTGAAAGGTAACCCTGGCTGTCCCGAAGATCGAGAACTGTGGAGAGGCAAGGCTGGAGACAGAAAGGTGTTTCAAAGCTGGCCCAGCAGCGCAGAAAGTTTTGATGGTGGCCCTGCTCTGATGGTAGCAGGGAAGATGGAGAGAAGGCAACAGATTTAAGAGATACATGGGAGGATGAATTGCTGGATTTGGCAATAGACTAGTTAGGGAGGGAGAGGGAAGAGTTGGGCACCCCGGTAAAGGGTGACTCAGATGTGGAATACAGGGGAGCAAGTTTGGGGGTGAGGATAATGAAATCAGTTACTGGACACGTTAAGTTTAAGGTTTTCGAGAGCCATTCAACTAGAGGTGGTATGGACACTTGGATATTTGAATCTGGAGCTTAGGACAGAAGTCTGGCACAAAGGACATCATCCATGGGAGAGTAGGATAATGAGAAATGAATACACAGGACAGAGGGCTAAGGAATACTATCGCTTAAGAACCAAACCAAGGAAAAAAGATGAAAAGGAGAATGCAGGAGTGAGGTCAGAGGTGGGAAGGGGGGGAAGAGGCGGGGGAGTCCACGGTATCATGAAAGCCAAGGAAAGAAACTGTCAAGAAAGGGAAAAATCCAAAATGTAAAATGTGTCAGTAGTGGGATAAGTGGTTTTTGTTTCCTTCCTTATACTTTTCTGTATTTTCCTAGGATCCTTGATAAATATGTACTTTGTTATTCACCAGAAAACTTTAACTGTGTAACATGTCTAACTGTTATGATATCCCCATAAATTAAAGAGCCACAAATAGTCTTCTATCCTCAGGGCATGTGTTTTGAATTCATTCTCTGGGTCTGGTGATCTATCTGCTCCAGCTTCATGACCAGTGACACACATGGCCCAGCCTCCCGGCCAGGGTCTGGAATCCCAACAGAGCAGAGCTGGCTGGCCTATACACAGATGGTCCAGTGACCCTGGGGTCATAAGCATACTGTTCAAATCAAATGGCTAACCAGCAACAGACCCAGCCTACTGTGTCCCACTTCCCACCACTAAGGCCAAAGTTCCCCAACTCTGCACCATTTCCTATAAACAAGATAGCCTATAAACATTCACACAGATACAGGCGGTCCAAGGCTCACCAAAAATATTTGTTCATTGCCTCTAAAAAGGACTTAGGTTTACTTACAAGGTACTGCCCTGGCAAGCAGAAGTGTATCATTAATCAAAATGATGGTAATCCACCGAGCCAGCATAGATAGTTACCAATGACTCATACCTATTGTTCCGATGATACTTAAAAAAAAAAAGGAGGGGAGGTTTTAACCAAGATACTTCTAGAGGTCAACAAGGATATAAGAAATAATATTCTAACCTTCTACCCTTCTCTTGACCCCAAAACAAAGTTTTGGCATACTTACACCATTCACCTTAATAGCACCCTCTTGGAGTAGGCTGAGAGTAGCTATCATCCTCTTTATTTTATAAATTAACAAACTCAAAATATAGGAGTTATTTTACTTGACATAAAGGGATCCAGAGAGAGATGACAGCTCTTCTTCCAGAGAGAGACATAGGGGTCAATTAGAACAGCATGGTCTACTTTAAAAAGGGAATGGGCTCCAGACCCAAACTTGGGCTTCAGCTGACTCACTGCTCAAGGGAGAGTGTTGAACAAAAGCACTTCCTGGGTCCCTTCCAGCTCCAAAAAGCTCTGATAAGCATAAATGGGTATGTTATAACACTGACAGCCAGAGAGAGAGGGAAGATCTTTAAAACCGGATCTCAAACATGTAAGTTTCCATGTTTACATACCACTGTTTGAAAAGCAGTCTCTGTTTCATGAAAGAAAAATGAACAAACGTTTGTAGTCATCTAGATTGAATATCTGTGCATTTTCATTCATTGATTTAAAACTAAGGAGCACTATTGGAATGCTGTACCTGCTATTTCTTTTTTAAATACAGCATTTAAAAAAAGAATGCATTTACTTCAAAATAATTCTTGGGATGAGTAGCCTTTCCTTTCCAAAAAAAGAAAATTTAAAAACTCTGCCTGGATTATTTTGTTCAAATGGATTTTACTATACTTGGTTTTCATAGGGAAAGAATCATGGACATGGGGTGCTAAAAATAGATGCAATAAAGCTGAGGGGAAAGTACTGGAGAGACTGACACTAACAATTAGTGCAAAAAAAAAAAAAAGTGGTATCACCAGCATTAAAATAAGAAATCTGAGCCCATCCTGGGAACACTGTCACGGACTGCCACAGCCATCTAGCTTCACAGGCTGGCCCAGCTCCCCAACAGAAGTCCCTCGGCCCAGGGGACAGCCTTATAAGGCAACTATGCCCAGAAAGGAGATAAGAACACCAGGCACTTAACATTTCCAGAGGCCTCTACAAATGTTAACTCGTTAATACTCATGGTGCTCTGGGAGAGCCATGCCACTACCATTTCCAAAAGACACTGGGGAGGCAAGACACCTGACATCACGTGTAATTATGGCCAAGTGGGTAAGGAGCTGGCAGCCCTTCTTGGGTGCCTGGTTCAGGGCGTGACATGCCTCAGTTTTATCAGAAACTGAGTAAACGCTTTCCTACTCATGAACAGCAAGGGGGAGGAAAATTTCTCAACTCTGACAGTAAGTGAGGAACAGCCTCCGCCCTCCCTCCTCTTTCTCCCAGATTCCAGTCCTTGGAATAATTAAGACTCCAAGTTGAACAGCCTAGGAAAGGAGCAAGACGCAGGCGAGGGTCTGGAGGGAAGACATGGCACATAGGAGGATGTGAGGAGACGTGTTCTCTCCAAGTTGGTTTCTAGTCTCCAAGGGGACACTTCACACACATCCTTTCACCTTCAGGAATAAACTCGGCCACTGTGATTACAGTGCCAGTAAGAAATAAGACAGCAACCTATACCTTTGGAGAGGATTAAGTGGCCTCATTCTGTTTTTAAAAGTTAAGAAAAGTTCAATGCAATAATGATCAAATAATGTTTACTGAGAATCTACACTGTGTGACAGCTTGTGGCCAGGTGAAAATATAAAATCGCAGTAAATTATACATATGTGTTTAAAAGTCACCTAAAATATAAGCTCTGCCAGAATCTTAAGTCTCCACAAAGGCCAAGGCTCTTAGCCTTGTTCATTGATTTACCCTAAACTCTACATTTGTTGAATGAATTGTCTTTAAAACTAACAAGCAAGTCCAAATACAAACGTGTAGATATTCATGAAAGGACAGAAGTAAAAATACTAGGTAGCACATTCAGTGTGCTAAATCAGAGCCTGACTTAATAGTTCTATGAGGGGGAAGCCACTCAGGCTAATACTAGGAAAGCCCAGAGGGTAAGCCTGGGGGAAAAATGTAAATGCACGGAGAGGAGGAAAGAAGACATTCTAGGCACAAGCAAGTCAGGAACCTGGAGGTGGAATCATCTTTGTAAGAACAGGGCGCCCAAAAAGTGGCAACAACTCATATGTTCAACAACTGATGAACAGATAAACAAAACACAGTATATGCATACAATGGGAATATTATTCAGCCATAAAAAGGAACAAAGTACCAATTCATGCTACAACATGGATGAACCTTGAAAACAGTATGCTAAGGGAAGTAAGCCAGACACAAAAGGCCACATTTTGTACTATTCCATTTGTATGAAATGTCCCTAATAGGCAAATCCATGAAGACCAGAAGATTAGTATAGTTGCCAAGGGCTGGGAGGAGGCGTTGACGAACACAGGTTTTATTTTGTGGGGGAGAGAGGGGGCTAGCAAAAAGTGTTCTAAAATTAAGAGTTGTGATGCTTGCACAACTCTAAATATGCCCCCAAAAGACTGAATTGGATGCTTTAGAAGGGCGAATTTTAAGTTTTGTGAATTATACCTCCATAAAGTTATTAAAAAAGAAAGAACAGGACACCACCACCACCCGACTAGACGCCGGGATGGAGGTAAAGGAGAGAGTGCACACGCGCAGACAGCAGACACCAAGTCTGGAAATGCAGGGAAGAGCCTGATCACGGGGAGCTTTAAATGTCAGCGACAGAAATCTGCATCTTACCCACTAACTACAACCAAAAAATGGTGGTGGACAGTGCCCTCCAGTTTTCAGAGTACTCTCCTAGACGTCAGATCCTTTGACCAAGGAGCCTCCAAATGTTTTCAGGCGCTAGTTGATTTATGGGGAGTAACATCTTTGGAAGAGGTACCTCATCTGCCCTTCGTGTGAATGGACTAAGAGTGAGAGAAAGCCAGTTGAGGCTCTGAGGGTCTAACTTAGAGTCCAGACAGGTAAGACGGTGAAGGTGGGACAGATTAGACTGTGGCAGGTGGTCACGGGCCACCCAGATTTTCTGAAACGAGAGATGCTATATGTAACTGGGTGACTCACATCCTTGAAAAGAAGTTGCCACATTACTCACCACTGGGGACTTAGGCAGGTACCATATCTCAAATTTCTCTACGAAGGCAGGATCCTAAGGGGTACTAGGCCCCAAAGATCTCTTGATCTCCTTGGAATAAATTTTTCGAAAGAAAGAGTACTCCAGACTGACAGTGACATTTAGTATAAGACGACAGATTCTGAACTAACTGTGCAGGTCAAATCCAGACTTTGCAATTCATCAGCTGTGACCTAGAGCAAGTTATTCATCTCTCAGCTCCTCACCTGTGCATTAGGAATAATGATGGTTGGTACCTACCTGATATAGCGTTATGAGGACTAAAAGAGTTAACATACACGAAATTATGTGAACGGTGCCTAGAACAAACTAAACAAGGCCCCCTCGTTACCCATCAACTATGCTTTTCCTTCACAGCACTTATCACAGTTTATAATTTTATATTTACAGGTGCTTTTATTTAATATACACTTCCCCGCTACACTGCAAGTTCCAGGAAGGTCAAGGACAATGTCTGCTTGCTGCCCATTGTATCACTAGGGCTTAATACATTAGGAGTTTAATAACTCTGGAATGACTACATCACCTGGGAATTATATATTCTGTTTCTAAGGCTGAGAGCCACCATGACTGATCAACAGCCGGGCTACTGCGGAATGAAGACGAAAAGAAACAAATGCAGTCAAGGAGTAAAGGGCTCCATCCAGGAAGTTGAGGGGAAGAATCAAAGAGGAAAATGTTTTATTTTTCCAGTATGCTAACCTGATTGGCGAGTGTGGCTCTGCAAGCCTAGTTTTAAAAAAAAAAAAGAAGAAGAAGAAAAAGCTTAGCATACTGGCATTGCGTTCTGCAGGTGGTACCTCTGTCCCCTATGGAACAGGCCTGGTTGGGGAACCAAGGACAACTGATAAAAATTCTTTAAAATATCCTCAAATCTTTACCATTACTCATTCACTCATTCAAAATTAACAGCCAGATAAGCTCCAGAAATTATCTAAGCATTTTAGTGCCTACAAGCAATACTCAAAATAACTAGGAGATGTCTTGAAGGGGGGGGTTAAAAAAGTCAATATGGGGAACTTCCCTGGTGGCGCAGTGGTTAAGAATCCGCCTGCCAATGCAGGGGACACGGGTTCCAGCCCTGGTCCGGGAAGATCCCACATGCCACGGAGCAACTAAGCCCGTTGCTCCGCAACAAGAGAAGCCAACTAACAACTACTGAGCCTGCGCTCTAGAGCCCGTGAGCCAAAACTACTGAGCCCACGAGCCACAACTACTGAAGCCTGCGCGCCTAGAGCCCGTGCTCCGCAACAAGAGAAGCCACCACAATAAGAAGCCCGTGCACCACAACGAAGAGCGGCCAATGCTCGCCGCAACTAGAGAAAGCTCACGTGCAGCAACAAAGACCCAACGCAGCCAAAAATAATAAATTAAATAAATAAATAAATAATAAATAAAAAGGGACTGTAAGCCCTTTGACCCAGAAATTCCACTTCTGAGAGTCTAAGCTAAGGAAATCACTAAGGGTGTATACTCCAATTTAGCTAGGAGGATGTATAGCACTATTTATATTACAAAGCTGGAAACAAGCTCCTGGCTCGATAATAAGGAATGGGTTAAATACATTAAGGCACATCCTTACTACGGCATAGTATAAAGAATTAAAGATGGAGCTTCAGAATGTATCCACTGGCATGCAAAGATATTCATAACGTAATGTCAAGTGAAAAGAAAATCAAATAAATGTAAGTAAACACTATTACGGTATGATCTCGTTTTTGTAAAAATAGAGGGGAGTGAGTGTATGTGTGTGTTTACACTCGTACACACAGAAAAGGACATAAATAAGATAGATACCAAAATGTTAACATTAGCTGTAGAGAAAGGAATTGTTAAAATTTTAATAAACTTTATAGCTTTTGTTTTTTTTGCTTACCTTTATTTTTGGAGTGGAGGGAAAGGAAAGGAGGGGATAATACAGGTGAATTTATTTGCCAATAAAAAAAAAGATGTTATTTTTGAGGGGAAACACGGTGAAAAGAAATTTGGACCCAACGTCATCCAATTAGGTAAACAAGTGGCTTATGCATCTTGGTAGTCTCAATAATAAAAACCAGATAAAATAAAAATCCAATGGAGTTATTTTTTTAGTGTTGGGAGAAATGACTGCAGAGTTAAGTGCATAACACGATTTAAAATATGCGACAATATCCCAGAAGATAATCTCTGCTGTACACTGAAGCTACGCTGTGGCCCACTGCTGTTGGAGTGGGTACCACAAATGTCCAACACAACAACAAAAAGTGGCATTAATATCCTAGAGCTTTCGATAAAGGGAAATCATCTCAGGACTTTACAACGAACAATATGCTTACTCTTTATCCCAACCCTATATGAGAAATGTCCTAATTTGTATGTCTGCAAATTAACCCATTTGGGGTGGGGAGGGCAGTGACGTATTCATGGTACATTTTCCGAGGAATATGACTGCAATTTCATTTTGGACAATATAATGCTTATTAGTTTTGTGGAGCAATTTCAGAGAGCATTGGGATGAGGTGGAGGACTGAGGTCAAATTGCTGGATTTCTGTGCCTGGGTCTCCTGCTCTGAGCGGCACCCAAGCTTTCCTGGGCTGACTTCATTAGTGAATAAGGAAACACAACAGTTTCGTGGAGTTCAGAATAAGCTCATACCAAAAGGATTTTTCTGTATAATCATGACCCATGATTTATAATAATAGTAATAAGAGCAATTTTCATGTTGATTAATTGTTAATTAAAAATGGGGGGTGCTTTGGGAAGGCAGAGGAAGGGACAACTTAACGGTTAAAACTTCTCAAATGATCATCTGCCAAAATCAGGAACTCAACGTATTCCAAAGCCCCACAGGTATTTTTGAGTCTTTGCTCCCTCCCTACTGGCTTTTGTTTTTGTTTTTAAGATACAGAGTCAGCAGGCTGGGTGCGCTATGACCAAACGGCAACAGATGCTAGTCTTGCAAAGGGCAAGACTCTTCCCTTTGATCATCCAAGAACATTCCTGATCAGGACATTCTCACTTTGATTCAAGGTTTACCAGTAGTTGCACGAATGGGAAGAGCTACAGAAGAAGCTTTTCCTCCACCCAATACAATCAGACACGCTTCATTCCCAAATCCATCTAAACCACAAAGTAACCTATGTAAAGCATGCAGGTTGGGAATATTTGGTCCTAGTCACCAAAGCTGATGCAGAAACAGTTCTCAATGCAAAGAATTCTACCGCCAGACATTATAGTTATAAGTGCTTAAATGTAGAGAGCAGATCATCACTGGTATTTTAATCTTTTCTTTGTAAAAATACGTGATGTTACACAGATAATAACTGAAAAATAACTGATCTTTTACAAATGAAAAACAAATGCCAGATGTATACCATATAAGCCTCCAAATGAATATAAGTCAATGTATATTTTCATATCTGTAAATTACTAACACTACAACAGTAATCTTTCTCTCAAGTTTACTTATTAGGAAAATGAGAAAACCTACCAACACATGAGACACTGGAATTTAACAATTTTTCCCTGTAAACCTTTACAACAATTCTACACTCCTCGATTCCTATTTAAGATACAGAGTCTTTCAACACATGTAATATCCAAATAAAACACTTTCATACTGGGATCTGAGCATCCGCTTTAATCTTATCTCTGCAATTCTGTTAAGTGTCTGGTGCCGTGATGTAATCCACCTCTCTACCCCCAACACACCACACTGTACCCACCAAACACATCAGCAGGCCTTTCTAAAAATACAGTTACAATATAAAGCCTAAAATAGTAGGCTAACAATGTTTCTTTGAGATGTTTGTCGTTTTCTGAAAATGAAGTAAGCCACAAAACCACTTTCAACAAAAATGTGTGTTTCTAATTATTAGTGGGAAGATTTATATTCCTAAAAAAAAGGTGTGCCTGGAAGAAGTTCATTGCTGCAAGTCAGCAAGAATCTGTAAAGGCAAAATAATTTTGATAAGACAGAACTACTTTCCTAGCAATATAAATTCAGGATCCTGCTGAATAAATACTGATATAATGAATGGTCACTTTAGAGTGAAGAGAAAGAAGGAGCATTCCAAAGCAGGGGCAAGGCCCGACATTTCTTCACATGGGCCTGCTATCTAACACAGGAATGATTACAAATGCCTTCTGTTAGTCAACCGGCAGAAGTCACTGGCTCTTATCAGTTAAGATTTAGAAAAAATGAAGACAGTAGTTAATGCAGTATTCAAATCTTTGATTTATCTACAGGGTCTTCATTAGCAAATCACAGCACCCCAACTAATAGATCATACAAAATATCCCTTTCTTCTCCTTTCCCCGTTCTGTATTTCTGCATCCTGCTGGTGATGGGTTTTTCAAGCAGCAGCTGAAAGCCAAGGTTAAAGCTGAAGGTCACGGTGGGTATAATTCTGCCCAACCTGGTTCCTTTTTGCGTGTTGGGGTTATGAAGCCACACTGTCCCAAAAAGTGTGTCCCACTTTACTTTAAACCTCTCCGGCGCTCACACTGGGTACTGCCTGGCACTTTGGACATTTGGGAGGGTGAGCAGGGAAGGAATTTTCTCCTTTCTCCCTTCCCTCCCTTCGCATGGCTAAAGCAGAGATTAATTTCCTTGCTCTGGTTTTCTGTATAACCCCTCCTCAAAACACAAAGACTCAGGATGGGCCTTAAAGAGTCCTTTTGTTTAGAGAGGGTCATTTCCTGCCGTTAGCTCACACCCAGAAACTCCCACCCATTTCTCCAGGAGGGGCACGGATTTTCTCAGTAAAAAACAAAAACAAAACAATCTCAGGCTTAAAACCATTCCCCGCAAACAGCCTATCCCCCTCCACCCCGGAGGTATCTGGGCTGGCGTGCCAGCACAGCACAGGGGAGAGGAGAAGTGGGATGAAGCAGAAAAACGGCAGAGGAGTTCCAGTTCTCTCAACGCATAGCAGGCGTCGTCTGTCCACCCCTATGTTTTAGTTTGGGGAAACGGACACTTAAATGACTTGTCCTACGTCCCTTAGGAAACAAAAAAAAGTGTAGTAATTTAAAAAAGAGTACTGATGATTTGGTCAAGCACCGACTAATACAAGGATTTATATACCACTGGTTATAAGACTATCAGACAGTGGATGATGGTAAAGTTTAAAAAGTTTGCTCAAGGTCAAGTATTATGACATAAATGCCATAAATGAGGATAATCCAATGGCCTGCACTTTCATGAGTGCCTCAGTGAGCTCAATTATCAGGCAGTCTGATGACCAAAGCAAGGATGACTTAGATGTCTACATCCTGACACGTCACCTGTTGTGCTTTACAAAGTGAGTAAACACAGCTCCTGCGTCTGTGAGGCTGACTAGTGGGTATCATCTGCGGCTCTGAGGTGCCGGCCTAAGGGTTCCCAGGGCTCAGATCAGCCGCTGCCCGGTAGCTACCGTAACACAGGTGCTTACAGGCTGGATTTGGCTAGCTAAAGCCCGCCTTATCCTGAGCTGGGTGCCTTTTTCCTTTGTAGGCCGAGGGAGGAAAGCACGTTGAGCTGGAGGCTAGACTAACTCAAAGGGCTGAGAGTGAGTGCTAAGTCTATCTCCAAATCAATTCCACCTGGGTTATTAACATTAACTCTTTGCAACCCAACAGCACATCTGCAAAACAGTAATCAAAGTCATCTTGCCCTACTTTTACTTGTCACTCCATGGGCGGCCCACATTTCACTCTTGCTTCTGTGGAAATACGTACTTGGTTTCCATTCTAACTGGACAAAGGGAAGGATTCCTTTACGTATGAAAACCTGTTTTTCCCTCCCCAGCCCCCATCTCCATGGGATCAATCACTTACCATCCAAAATTTCTGGCTTAACAGCAGGCGGTAATTGTACTTTCTGATGTAATTACAGGGGGATGGGGATCCAGAAATGATCATCTTGAAGGCAGCATTAAAATTTAATCTAAAAACTGCTGGAAAAGACTTAGGACCATGTGGTATATTGTACAGGCCTCAGAATTTGACAGGTTGGTTTGTATTCCAGTCATTTAACAAATAACAAACGTTGGGCAGTTCTAAGCATTGTTCTAGGCATTGGAGTTACAGCCCGAAACAAGACAGGAGTCACATTCTAGGAGTGCAAGACAAGTACCCAAGGTAAAGTCAGTGAGTAAAAAGTACTCTCTGGGAAATAAAATAAGAGGGATGCGACAGTGGTTGGGAATGTGGGGATACTTTGAACTTGGAGGTCAAAGGTCTCCCTGGGTGACATCTGAACTGACATCTGAATGAATGCCAAGGACGAGGCTGCCATAGGAACATCTGGGTGTACAGTTTCCCAGGCAGACAGAAGAGCACACACAAAGGCCCTGAGGCAGGAACATGTTTGGCAAGCTGGAGATACCTAAGCAAGGCCCAAGCAGCTGAAGCATAATGAATGAAGCTGTGATTCCTGGCGGATGAGGTCAGGAAGACCAGCAGGGCCCAGATCACATGAACCTTGCACACTGCTGGAGAGTTTAATCTCCTACCACTAGTTGCAAATAAAATGTCAGACAAATTACTTAATCTCTCAGAGCCTCAGTTTCCTTATCCCTCAACATGGGATGAGAACACTTCATTGGGTTTGTTAAAGTGCAATGCTTAATGTAAAATGTGCTATATTTAAAACATATAACCAACAAGGACCTACTGTATAACACAGGGAACTCTGCTCAATACTCTGTAATAACCTAAATGGGAAAAGAATTTGAAAAAGAATTGATACATGTATAGGGATAACTGAATCACTTTGCTGTATACCTGAAACTAACACATTGTTAATCAACTATACTCCAAAATAAAATAGAAATTAAAAAAATAATGTGCAATGCTTAAAACAGTAGACGCTACTCAGTAGATGCTTAGTGAATTAATGTGCCAAAAATCCATACAAGCTTTTACAAGTTTGATTATATTTGGACATGCACCTGATCTTCAATCCTCCCTCCAATTTTCTTACACATACGCAGTAAGACTGAAAAACATTTTTGTAACAAAAATGGTCTCAGCCCTAGCTCGAACCAGTTTTTTTTTGCTCACTGCTGGGAAAATGCTTGGAGGTCTTGGTAAAGAAGGAAACAGGCTTAGAAGGGTAGAGAGGAGAGAAGGCAGAATCAGAACACGGCGACTGGACTCCAGGACAGCTCACGTTCCTTCTAAGGATAAGCCAGGCCCAGAGGAGAAGCAATTACCAACGTTTTCAGTCTCCTGTCACCCAGCATCCCAGGGCAGGCACAGGACAGAAGCGCGTGCGTGTGTGCATATGTGTGTGTGTGTGTGTGTGTCCCTTCCCTGCCCCAAAACACATCCTGCCGGCTTAGAGGGATACTGTATTTAAAAACAGATGCTTCTTTGGAAACTCACACATTTTAAGTCCTGTAAATCGCACATGCTGGGTAAAGTAATTACACTTTTGTAGCACTTCCCCTCCCAGCACAAAGGAAATTCTGCTACTTCTGTAAAAAGATAACACTTTCTGTGCTGTCCCTTCTCTCATGAGGCCAAAACTATCTATCCTATAGGTGGGCATAAGAGAAAAAAGTTCACAAAACAGGATCCTGGGGATTCGAGGGAAAAAAAAATTTGTTTTATCTCTAGGATTTCTTAGAAAAATGTTGGCCTTCTGCCAGCATATCTACCTGATGACATAAGAATTTAGGAAGAGCAGAGAAAGGAACGTCATTTTAAAAAAAAATCAACTCACGAGAAGTAAAGACTAACTGAAAGTAGAAATTAGTCTCTAACTTCTTTTCATGGGTTGGTGAGATGTACCTCAATTTTGAGACTCCTAGGTTTCTCTGTACCTTTGCAAAATCCTAGGGGCTGACATGATTGAGCTAGGCTGCTTTGGCATTCCCTCAGCGTTTTAAATTTGTGTAACAATACTGTATTACAGCCTGGAATTTGGAACCGTCTTCCTGGTGTGATTGGCATTTATTACTGCCATTTCCGGTTTTTTCTCCAGTATTCTACATAATGTGCATCATAATGGTTGCAGCAGGGTTAAAACCTACGAGAAATACAAACGCAATTGTTGTTTTCCTTAAACTCCTGGACCGTTTTTCTTTATTCACGAGTTGACACTTAGCTGTGAGCAGAAAAAGTAGCAAACTTTTAGGAAAGCACGAAATGAATAAATTGAAAATATGACCCACGCAAGAGATGACTTTGGGCTCTAGCCAAAGGCTCATTCTAACTCCCCCCACCCCCATAAAATGAAAAAAAGAACAAAGCAACTCGGGGAAATTTTTTCTTATAAAAATACTCAAGCCTCTCCAGGCCTTCCATCTTTACCTCCCAAACCCATCTACAAATGTTATGTCCCTTCTAGGTACAGGGTTGGGAGAAGAAAAGTTTAAGCCTGAGAATTAACTGCAAATTTTAGAGGAAAACAATTTGCAAAGACTGTTGATGAAAACAAACAAACAAAAAGTATATGAAATATACTATATATACCCAGAGTTTTTTAAGCTCCCCTGAATCGGGCTTTCAAATGGTTAAGTATTCTGAACACTATTATAACTAGGCAGATATATGCAATACATTCTTATGTTCCTAAATTAAAAGAGTGCTTTAAAAAATTTGCTTCAATTTTTCCTGAGAATTTCCAGTTCTCCACCCCCCCCCCTTTTTTTTAAAACACAGCTTCAAATTTTAAGTAAATTGTCCACCTTTTGTTGCCTACCCTCACAAGGTTTCCAAGGAACAGGGGTCCCACGCCCTCTCTAATTTTCTGGGCACTCAGTTCATATTATACAGCTTTTCGATTGCTAGCTATATAATCTTCAATTGTTCTGAAAGACCTCTCCTCTGCACCTCAAACCCAACCTCTCAGTTGCCTTCTTTTCCTTCCCCTTCCAGGTATTTTCTACTTCTACAAATACAACCACCATTTAGCTAGTCAACCAAAAGAGAAACCCAAGAGGCTCCACGGATGGAACTCCTAGTCTTCTCTCCTGAGCATCTGACAGTTACTGCAGCCCCTGAACACCTCTCCCGCCCGGCTCAATCACCACCGCCAGCCACTGCCTAATTTTGAGACCAGGACTCCTGCAGTGTTAGCCTCCAAATCCACTGTATCCCCTTTGCCACAGGAACATCTCAGAACTCCAAGTGCCCGCTGCACAGAAGCCCAGCTCCCATCACAGGAAGAGTCTTTCCTGGTCCCTGGCATGGAAGGAGAGCTCCTCTATCCTTCCCCCGCCAATGCCTCCATCCCCCTCCTATGCCTCCATCCCCCTCCCATGCCTCCCTCCCGTTCCCATGTCTCCCTCCCCCTCGTATCCTGACTTCCCTTCCTCTCCTGCTTGTTTTCCCTTTTAAGCCTCTATCTTCATTGAAGGCCAATCCCTTTGACTAGACAATCTTTCCCCTCCGGTCTCAACCCTTCTTCATCTGGAAAAAAATCTCAAATATCACCTTTTTTTAAAGCTGTCTTTGATATATATAGCTCCATCACCCCCTCCTTGTGCTGCCCACTGGTTCCCAACTCCAACTACCGCCTCACTTAATTCAACACAGTGCTTTACCATACCTGTTTACACAGGCCCATCGCCACTAAACCTGGGCGAAACTTGGAGTAAGAGCTTTGTCCCAGATCTTGGGTCCCCCAGAATCTGAACGTGAAGGCCCCAGTCACTCAGCCTCTCAGTGCCTCAGTCACCTCCCCATATAATGAGGGTCCTCATCACCGTAATACCGACATTAGCTCAGTGTGAGGATGAGTCACGTGATACACATAAAGTGCTTGGCCAGTACTTGACACAGAATACTCAAAAGTTAACAATTCTTACCTGAGTGAACGGCTAAAAAGATGTATGAAAATTTCCCAGGATCAAGTATTTCCGTATTTTCTTTTTCCGGCGCTCGGTAAAGACGACTAGGCAACAAACTAGGCAACTCTGTTCTGATAAGCTCTGCAGTCGAGCGCTCCCCGCTCGCTCCAACACACAGTGCACTGAAGTGGTTTGCAACATCCTCCCCGTACACTTAAAGACAGGGATGTGAGTTCAAGGAATCATACCCAAGTCATCCCCATGGACAGATAAGCTCATCCCCCATGACGCCCTCATATCAACAGAGCATCAATTTAAAGACCTGGTCCCTGCTGGCCTCGAGCCCAGAGAGCCAGGCCGCCACTTTTGCCCCAGCTCTTACTAAGGTTCATTCTCTTCATTCCTTCCTACATTTTTTCTTTGACCAAAGCAAGCACTGTTCAAGAGGAACATTTGCATTCCCTTTCCCCTACCCCCAAGGCAGACACTAAGGTGCCAAATGAAACTGAACACAAACATTCCAAAGTGGCCATCACACAGGGCAGCCTCGTTTGGGAATGCTGTTCTAGCACCACTGAACCAGAGCTTCCAGAAGCCCCTGTCCGAAAGGTCAAAATGAATCCCACAGCAGAAACCAAATTCTAATAGTGAAAACCCAACTGCACCTCGAAATGAGCGGGCCCACACTGGCAGTGGCTGTTGGATGAACCAAGCACACTGGCCCGTGGGCGCAAATGGAGGCTGCAGGTGACAGGTGGGGGAGGTCATTTCCCAGAGGATCCATCCATCCATAACCGGCTCTAAATCCCACATTAAGGAAGTGGCTGCTTTGTGACAGCTTACCTATTCAAGGTCATCACCACCATCCCTACCAGTAAGGATATTTCATATGTTTATAAATTATAAAGAATTATATGTGCATACATGTGTAAGTGTGTGGTACTTACCTTGTGCTGGGGTACCAACTTTGGGTAGGTGTTGGGGATTGGAAACACTGTGATAAGACGGCATAGATCTTAAAGGAAAAAAAAAAAAAAAAAAAAACCCCAAAAATGAAATGTAATGATCCAGGAGTTAAACGGAGATAACATAATGTATCTTCTGGAATTCTGAGGAAAAGCCTCTCTTTGGGATAGGACATTCAGGTGATGAGATCTTGCAAAATGTAGGCTGAAACTTGACTTTTGCCTGGAAAGCACTTCAAGCTAGACCAAGAGGGAAAGGGTGGTTGAAATAAATGGTGTGCAGAGTATGTACGGAGGTACCTTAGGAGCAATCTTGAGTATCATATTTGGACTTCACTGAGTGCTGAAGGAGCTGGGGTACCAGAGGACCCAGCAGTGTGTGTTAGGATGGATTGAGAAAGCATGTTAGAACAAGGAGAGCAGCTGAAGATCACTAGGAAGAGACAGGATAAGGGAATGAGATAAACATTATGAGGAAAGGCTGTGAGGATCAGAGGCCTGATTCCCCAGACAAGGCTTGGGAGCAAAACGAAATGTGACCAACCCAATGGTTTTGTGACACCTACAGATATTTCAAGGGAATTTACTGAAATCTAAGAGAAAAGACATAAAATTGTTTTTGTTCCTATGTGCATTATAGAAAATTTAGAAAACACAGAAAAGCACCAGAAAGTAAACAAAATGATCTGTAATCCACCAGATAGTTTTTTTATTAATGTTTGGTTATTTTTTAAAATTGGCATCACATAATATAAAACTTTTATTTTTGCTCTTTTCACTTTGTCATGAGAATTAACCCCTCAATTAAAATGTAGAGAAGCTGGAAGAGAAAGTCAGATTCTCTCCTACAGCATTCAGAGGGCGGCAATGCTAACACCTTGACTCCAGATTTCTAGCCTCCAAAACTGAGAGAGAAGAGGTTTCTGTTGTTTTAAGCCACCAAAAAAAAATTTACATGCACGCACGCACACACGTACATTCTTTAAAAATGTGGCTTTTAATGGCTACCTAATATTCTCTTTGAGGAATTAGACCATGATTTACTTAGCAATTTCGCTGTGAGGCATAGAGTCTCTGTGAATTTTCCCTATCGTAAATAACTCTAATAATCATCCCTTTAAATAAATCTTTGTGCATGCTTATTATTTCCTTAGGGTAAATTTCTAAAAATAAAAGCACGGAATCAAAGGGCTTGAAATTTTCTTATACAGTGCCAAGTCCTTCCAAAAGCTGCCGTGATTCATATCCCCATCTCAGTGCACAAGAATTCCCACTTCACTGCCCCATCACAAACGTCAAAGGCTTCGGTCCTCAAATAAGAGCATCCAATCTATCTATCCAAACAAATGCCGTTAGAAACAGATGACAAGTGAGCATAAGGGTTTATCAGGGAAATTTTAAAACCACTACTGGAAAAATAACTCAGAAATGCATGCCATATTGGCAGTGGTCTTGCAGCATCATTTTACTATGAAGTCACCACATTTTCATCCAAGACACTGTCACCAAATCCTATTTATGATTGAAATATAAGTTTATTACATTTGATTTGATTTGGAGTAACAGACTCCAAACTTGGTTAAACTGTACAAAACCATTTTGTATTTTCCCCAGGTCATAACGTAGATTAATCTTAATGCTCAATGAAAACCCGCCGTTGCCGCATCAAACTACCATGGTACCCTTTCTCTGCGCCAATTTCCTAAGAAACAACTTCTTCATGACCCCAATATTTGGGCAAAATTACTAAGTACTTTAAAAGGCGGAATGCGAGGTAAAAGATTTGTATTAACTTCTGAAGACCTGACTGTGTGTGATTTCTGCCCAACATCTGACAAACACCTTTTTGATCAATAGTCCAACAAGGCCAAGATTTTCTGTTTTAGTTTTAAGTACAAGAATGTTCAAAGCAATTCAAGGAGAAATTACTCTAATACCAGTGCTTCAACATAAAACACCATTTAGAAATGATTTGTAATCAGCCTGAAAAGTACCCAATGACACAGATAACATAAAAGTAAAAATAAGACCAGATTACTATTTATCTGATTTCCATTTTGAAAATTCAGTGACCAAAAATAATTTCTATCTACTACTAGAATGTCTCAATATATGAAACTTAAATGATAAGACAAATAATTATGTCTGTTACTTATATATTTATTAACTTTAGTAAAGTCGGTCAAGTGAGAACTGCCAAGTGTTTTAAGAGAATACCATCTAGTCCAAAATTAGAGGCAAATTCTAGGAATTATTTTATTAATTGTAAAGTTACGTAAGAAATTATCTACTGCCCTATACATACATATACAGAAGCCTTGTAAATCTCAGATCCCAAGAAGATTTTGACAACTGGTTTTTCTTTAAAGGGACAACTTGCATAGGAACACATATGTATAGAATACTAGAAGCCAGAAAACCAGATGTATTCTTACAGTTGGCTAGCCAAATCTTAAAATTATTTTTCCTCAAAGTTTTAAATACTACCCAGAGCAGAAGACTACTTCCTGCCCAAGTTCTCAAAAACTTCCAACCCTAAAAAGCTGCAAAAATTCTCCTAAGTCCTTGTCTGTTCCTTCTATTCAATTGGAACCAAAATAAGTGTTTCAAGCATCACTGTTTCAAGTGAGCTTTAGAAGCTCTCAATCAGGGCTGAAATGTACTGGAAAATAAAAGGAACTCACTTTTTTAAAAAAGTAGAAAAAAAAACAAGCCTGGATTTTATAAAGTGATAAAGTCTAAATTACCCTGATGATCTATGAAACTATTTTCTCTTAATAATGACTGGACTCACTCTTCCTCATCAGCTCAATGGCTATCAGAAAACTACAACAAAACACATTTTTCCTCTCTTGTCATTACATGTATATACATCGTATATGTGTGTGTTCTGTTTACTGGAATCCTTGGCCACGGCTTTTAAATGTGTTTGAGAACAAATTGCTGATCCCTGGGTGGGCAGGGAAAGGGTCCAGGGCGGTGGTTTTGTATATTGCTGAGCACATTAATGGGACTCACCAAATACCATATTTATTTTACTTGTGGCTTTCAGGGTTAGGAAAAAGAGGTTAGGAGTTTTTCAAAAACAAACATAAACCCCAAACAGGGAATTAGGGCAAAATTACCTAGATCATTCAGGCCAACTTACTTTCTTTTCCTGAATTTTTAACATTATAAAACTTCTCTCTTCATGGTGTACCTGTTTTGTCTGCTCCACCTCTTGTACAACCTGGGTTCTGAAATCTTTTTAACTGTCCCCTTATTTTTAAAATAACAAGTATCTTGCTGAAACTGATACTTTCTAGAGCCACATGCCATTCCCACTGGTTAAGAGGCAGTGATTGTTACTGGCATCATCTGATTCTATTATACTAGTACCCAAGCCTCACACATTAAGACACCCACGATCAGGGCAGACAATATGCCAGTGCTGTCCGCAGTTAAGCTGTATGGGTTAAGCAGAAAAATGTGACTTTTCTCTACCTAATTTTGTCAAGTAGGTTATGGTTTGGGGACACTCAAACAAAAAAAATCTTTAACCTGATTAACCTTCCAAGTTCTCAATCAGGTGAAGAGAGAAAGACGGTCTCACGTAATATATTCTTACCCTTAGAAGTCAACAGATCGCCAATCTAAGTGACACAGAAAGGTTTCTGAAGCCATTAGTATCTTGGTATGTTAGCTGAATTAGTTAAACACAGCAACTCCTTAAAAAAGCAAACTTATTTTTAAAATTTTATTTCAGTGGTAGGGAAAACAAATAGCAAAGCAGCAGGTAAGTTTCAAGAAAAGCGGAACTTGCAATTCAAGGCTCCATCTCTTTGAAAAAGAAGGACTGTCGGTAGTACTCCACTTGCAGTTAAAAAACAACTAGCATGTAAGCAACGCTTTTCAAAATAATAGTTTATAATAATGAAGGCAATTTCCTCAGGTGAGAAGGCAAACTTCTGGCTCACAGCAATTCACCTGGGGCTCACAGCAATCACCTGGGTTGCACTACCTTACAACCCTGTTAAGAGTAAAATCTTGTTTATTTTGCATTGTTTTGCATGGTCTTAGGGCTCCCCTCCGTCTTCCCCATTTAAACAGTTCCTATTTTACAAGTGCACAAAGTGCTGAGGGCTTGTATGTTTTAGTTAAATCCTCCGCAACCTTTGGTTTCACTATCAGAATTTTAGTTTACACACCACACAGTATCTCCATAATAATCTCAACATCCTAATCGCTTTAGAATCAGTTTACCTTTCGGTTAACCTCATACATCAGCATGCAATACCTATAAGAACACTTTTACCGAGACTGCATACTTTCTTGCATCTAAACATAAAGTTCCTTTTAGAATGTTTAAAGTCGGTTTCGTGGGCTTCTTAAAAAGTAGGCGGAAAGTATTGTTTATTGGGCTCCAGATAATGTACCTGCAGGAACTGAGCCATTTAACAGGATATCACAAATATCCCAACTACAAAATTCTGAAACGTTTGTTCAGGAGTTCCCCCCACGTTTATCGAATTTTGTTTCTACCAAAGGAACGCTCTGCAGCCGTTAACATATTTACGGTTGTTACGGACGCACCACATGAAATTGACGCTCAGACGTCAAAGTCCTCCTAAAATAGCCTGGATCGTCACTTGGTGAATTGCAAAGTTTGAAACTCTTGTATTCAACTTCTTGCTTCTTCTTGTATTCAACTCCTGCTCCCCACAACCGCATAGCCCCTAAACTTACAAAACCTAATCATCCAGGTTCGGGGTCTTTGACTCATCAGAGAAGAATGCGGCTGAAGAGTTATCTATTAATCCAAAATGCCCCAGCTGGGAAGATATTTCACCAAGAACTTTTCACATTGAAAGGGAGGGGGGCAGGGAACCGAAGGTGTCTTTTAACGAGGAACTTTACCCGATTTTCTTCCTTAAGCCACACAAACACACCCCACAACTTCCAGCCCCAGACGCAGAGCTAAGTGCTGACCCTCCCGGTCCCAATCATCTGAGGTCACCCAGGAGTCAGCTCTCGATTCCGCTTTTAAAATCCGGGGCAAACAAAGCTGAGCATTATACTTACAAAGGTCTCAGCAAAGTCCTCAGAGTTACGCAATTTTAGGCACGCTGACGCTCGTGGACCCACAAAAACACACTCTCCGATGATACAGCCTCCCGGGGCCACAGTCTGGGGCGGCGTCTCGGGGCCAGGACGATTCCCAAACCCTCGACCGCGGCGCTCCCTCCCCGGCGCAGCCCGGCGCCCCGGGACCCGCGCCCCGCCGGCCGGCCGCCCGCCCGCACTTTGCAGAAAGCCCGCGGCCACCGTCCCAGGTCCTACCCACCACCGCACCGAGCCACTCCGTACCTCTTCCTCCTGAAGGTTGGCCTCGTTCGGGGTGTTCTCCTTCTCGGCTTTGCTGCCGTTGTTCATCTTCCCGGTCCTCCCTCGCCGGGCAGGGCTGGGGCGCGGGGCTGGGCGAGGGCGCGCTCGCCCACTTTTCCCTTCCCCGGGCGCCGCGGGCTGCGGGGGCTGGAGCCGGGGCAGCGGCGGCTCGGCTCGGCTCGGGCTCGGGCTCCCGCGGCGCGGCGAGACAGCGGCGGCGGGCGACTCAGGAAGTGCGAGGGAGAGACGGGGCAGGGCGAGGCGCCGGCGGACCGAGAAGGGGACGGAGACAATCGGGACCCGAGAGGGAGACCTGGAGAGGGCGGGCGGGCGCGAGGGAAGGAAGGAAGAAAGGATGGGGCGAGGACGCGCGTCCCAGGAGTGAGCCCAGAGAGTTGGGGCTGTGGCCGAGTAGGGGCCGGGGGCGGCCGCTGCCCGAGCGTAGCAGCTGCTGGAGGGAGGGGGCGAGGGGTACCCGGAGAGGAGCAGGAGGAGGAGGAGGTGCGGGGCAGCGGGGCGCGGCTGGGACCCGGAGAGCCGCTGTGCGCGCGCTCCTGGCTGGCTCTGGGAAGTACGGGCTCCAAGCAGCTCCCCTTCTCTCGCCTGCCTCCCTCTCTCCCTCCCTCCCTCCCTCCCCTCTCTCCTCCCTCCCCTCCTCCTCCTCTCTCCGCCCTCCCTGGACGTGGGCTGCCGGCTGGAGCCGGGAGGAACGGGACGCGGGACGGCAAGCCCCCCGCGGGAGGAGGGGCTGCGCCGAGGGCGGCTGCCCCGCGGCCGGATGGCGCGCGCCGGGGAGGGGCGGAGGGGCGGCGGGCGGAAGCGGCGGACCCCAGCCCCCGACGCCGCGGTAGGTCGGAGGGCGAGGGCCGAGGAGGGGGGAGGGAAGAAGGTCAGGTCCTACCGCTTGCACGGTCCCTGGGGGTCGCCGGGCGTTGCGCGCAGCTTGGAGAGGGGCTTCGGGCAGTCAGGCCCTGCCCGCGCGAGGACCGGGAAGTGTGATGTGCTACTTTTGTTTGCTTGCTCTTCACGAGGGATTCGCACCCCAATCCCTACCCCTCCTTTTCAGTACCGGCTTAGACCTATTTCTTCCCTTCCTAGTCGGCAGCTTGAAATGACAGGACGCGAGAAGTCGAGTGACATCCGGGGGCAGCCCGCTCCGGGCCGGCGTTTTCAGGGCGCAGCTTCAAACCCACCTCCGACGCCGGGTCCTCGGAAACCTCTCCAGCGTCTCCGCACCCGCCGCCCCTGTTCAGACTCCTCTACAGCCCTTTCCAGACTGTCCTGGAATTATTTGTTTACCTGGCTGCTTCTCTTACTCTCTTGGGAGATCCTTTTTGGAAGACGAGACCGGGCCCTGTTTACATTTTGAATCCCATGGCTATTCGAATACGCTGTCTGGTATACAGTAGGCGCTCAATAAATATTTGTTGGCTGAGGGAATATTTCTCTCTGCCAGGCGAACTGGAGGCCAAGACAGATGATATTCAGAGGGTCAAAGCCGCTGAAAGAAGGGAGACTCGGCGTTCTGGGACGTCAGCGCACTATGCTTGTTTACGCACCAACCTCGGAAGGAAGAACTGCCTGTTTCTGTTTCTCCCTCTGTGAAATGGAAGTAGTTCTATTTATCTACCAGGAGTTTGCTATTAGAGGAAATTATAGGTTGATAGATAAAACTATAGCACCTGACACCCATTGGGACCCAGTTAAGTCTACCATACTTGGGAGCTGACATGATTAATTTCCACTTTCCCTGTGCCATTGAGAACTTTTCCAATATTGTATCATTTAAGCTTTCAAACTTAGTGACTGCTACAAACACATAATTTAAAACTCCAAACATCGGTAGATTTCTCCCTCACTTCTCACTCCCAGGAATTCTTTCTCACAGCACGCTGTTCCCTTCCAGCATGGCGACAATCACAACTTCTAATTATTATTTGCTTGCTTCACTGTTTGTCTCCGCCCCCAACCCCCCCTCCTCCCCCATTAGACATTCTTTACCCCGGACTGGTTTAAGTGCTCCTGGGAATGGGATGGGGGTGGCGGCGAAGTTGAAGATAAGGCTTCTGCTTTTAGGGAATTGAAAGTGGTGCTGTGGAGACAAGATACCCCAAACAACTCCGCAGCAACGTCACCGCCGATCCTGGTTCAGATGGTAGAAAGCAAAGAAAATATTTGCTTTAAGAGCATTTTGAAGAGGAAAAAAAAGCAGTACTGATACTTGGATTTACATATTGGATTTTTCTGGTGATGGGGGGAGTCTGGAGATTTTGATAAAGAGATTATATTGCTGTCATGTTGTCATTTCTCTCTACAGGGGAAAAAAAAATGTCCCCCGGATGAAAATAAACCAAGAGTCTATTGAAATTGCAACTGAAGTTCAGAAGGGGCAAGGGTACAGTTATTATTCCTTCAGTTATATAAGGAACCACGAGGGGGCAATGTCTTTCTGAGCAACGGCCGAGTGGTGGTCTTGGGCCCCTGTGCTGACCAGTAATGCCGGCACGTTGCCCTCCTTGGCCATTCTTGCCTGTTCCTGAATACACTCCACAGAAAGGCATTGTCTTCATGGAGCCTGGCAGAGGACCAAGAAAAATGACAATTGACCTAGTCCTTGATAGTCCCCGTCAGACTCCACTTACGAGTAGGTGGATGTTGGGTGGTTCTAGTGTGCTTGGAGAACCTCCCCCACCTCCATCCAAGGAAATGTGGCTTAATCTCAAGCAGAGAACCTGATTCCTTTGTCTTGAAGCCAAGTTGGCACCTTGTCCATTGTTAAAAGTCAAAACCCTCTGGAATAAAAAATGAGAATAAGTTCCATGAGAGGATCCTTGTCTGGCTTGTTTATTCTTGTGTTCACAACATTGAGACAGTGCCTAACACATAGTAGGCACTCAATAATTATTTTTGAATGAATGAACACATTCTCATCAGGTATTGATTCTAGGGCTTGAATGATATGAACAGATCCTTCCAAGACCTTGCAGAAGGGACTGAATTAGCCGAGGCGTCTCAGCATGGAGAACACCACAAAGGCACTAGGCAGATTCATGGAAGTGGTCTTCAGTCGTTATTTTGCTGTGGGAGACCCTAGATAGAGAGCTTGTGCAGAATGGGACAACTGATGAGATTTCAAAAAGTAAAAAATAAAATCACACCACTCAGCACAGGGGCCCAAGACCACCACTCAGCCAGTCAACTGACAGACACATCAGGCAGTTTATGATAAAGTAGGGAAATCTGTAACATATAGTCAATGGTGAGTGTGAAATTCAGCATATTTTCAAAAAACACCCTGGGGATGAGGTAACATACCAGGAAAAGAGGGACTCCTATTTTGCCCTTTCTACGAAGAATGGTTTAGACTTATTTGGAAGAACAATCGGGTTAAGTTGCCAGCAAAACTCAATGAAAATCTGTAAATAGACTGGGTATTTATACAACTTTGTGAGTGAGGCAAAAGAGTCGGGGGAGGGGATGTACATTCATTCAGGATATAAATGATCTTTATGACCTGTTTACTACTTCAAAAAAAGAAAGTTTCAACATGAGATCTCCTCGGTAGCAATAGTTTCTAGACATACTAAGACAACAAAGGGATTTTATACCCTAGAAAAACAGGGCTAATGACCAAGAAACACCTGCTTTTTGCCCTGCCCACCACTTTACTTCATTGCTTCTGGCCTGGAAGGTTACTTGTTAGATTGATAGGGACATATTCTATGCACCTGTAGTTTTCATTCCTCATCTCTGTTTCTCTAGCAGTGTTCATTTTGAAGTTTGCTTTAAGAAATCCAAACCTATAATTATGTCTTAAATGTTCGTCTCTGGGAATTGCAGGCATTAAAGGTCCATTTTGAGGCAATTTGCATGGCATGGGCTTTGTAACTCTGTTAGCACCGTGGCAGAAAGCTGCAGTATCTAGCACATGTGTTGTGATTTTCTGTTAACTCTTCTACATCCTCTGCTGGACCAAAAATGTTTTTGAAGCCAGAGGCTGTGTTTGATTAGTTTTTGTCATTCTTAACACATCTCTCTCCCTCACCCCTGCCCCCACCCACCTCCAGGCCATCACCACCTTCCCCTGATTTTATCTATTAATTTTTAATTGTGGCTAAACACACACACAACATTGTATTTACCGTCTTAACCACTTTAAAGTGTATGGTTTAGTGGTGTGAAGTATATTCACGTTGTTGTGCAACATCCTGATTTTTACCTCCTAAAATAGTTCTGAGATTCAATCACTTCCCTCCAACATTTATGGAAGCCCACGCAGCCACGTGGAGAGGCCCACTGGAAGAGAATTAGGTCCCCAGCTTACAGCTGAGCTCTCAGCAGACAGCTGCGACCAATTGCCAACCTTGTGAGTGAGTTATCTTGGAAGTGGATACTCCAGCCCTAGTTGATCTGCCCCAGCTGACACCACATGGAAGAGACATGAGCTGTCTTCACTGAGTCGCCCAAATTGCAAAATTGTTAGCAAAAAAAGTGAATGCTTTTGTTTTAAAACACTAAGGGTTTTTTTTTTGGAGTATAATTGCTTTACAATGTTGTGTTAGTTTCTGCTGTACAATGAACTGAATCAACGATATGTATACCTATATCCCCTCCCTCTTGGACCTTCCTCCCACCCCCCACATCCCACCCATCTAGGTAGTCACAGAGCACTGAGCTGAGCTTCCTGTGCTTTATAGCATGTTCCCACTAGCTATCTATTTTAGACATGGTAGTGTATATACATCAGTCCTAATCTCCCAATCCTTCCTCCCTCCTTCCCCACCCTGTGTCCACATGTCCATTCTCTATGTCTATGTCTCTATGTCTATTCCTGCCCTACAAATAGGTTCATTTTTCTAGATTCTACATATATGCATTAATATGTGATATTTAAAACACTAAGTTTTAGGGTGGTTTGTTATACAGCAGTAGATAAACTGAAACATAATTCGCATACCTAGAAATGGGATCCTGCCATCACAAAAACGCAAAACATGTGGCAGTGGCTTTGGGATCAGGTGGAAGATGGAAGCTGGAAGAACTTTGAGGAGTCTGCTAGTGAAGAGCATTGGGGTTTTGTTTCTTTCTTCCTTTCTTCCTTCCTTCCTTTCTTTCTTTCTCTCTCTCTCTCTCTTTCTCTCTTTCCTTCTTTCCTTCTTTCTTTCTTTCTTTTCTTTCTTTAATTTCTTTTCTTTCTTCTTTCCTGCACTGACCAGGGATCGAACCCGTGCCCCCTGCAGTGGAAGCGCAAAGTCTTAACCACTGGACTGCCGGGGAGGTCCTGAAGAGCATTGTTAAAAGACAATGAGAGTATTGTCACTGCAGGCAGGAGAAAAGGAGACCCCATTTACATACTGGAAGAACAATTAGCCAAACTAGCCTGCTATTACATGAAAGAAGAGATACCTAATGAACATGTGGATCTAGCTAGATCTGGATAGAATGTCAAAAGGGTTGGATGGTTTCTTGTAGATGCTTATGATTTAGCACAAGAGAAGTGAGGTGAGCTAAAGAAAAAAGGAACTGTTCCATTTTCAGTCAGAATCTGGAGGAAACCTAAAGAAGCCAGGACTTGCTGGATTTGAAATAAAACTTCTTCATTCCTAGATTCTCCAGAAGACAAAACTCTCAAAATAAAAAATGGCCTGGGGCAAAGGTTAAATCCAGGTTGCTACCAGGAAAACCTGGCCTTAGGTAAAGTTCAAGACAAGGATGTAGCTAGAAGACCCCGTGGTAGGCAGCCTCTACAGTGGCCCCCCAGTGATCCCCAACCTCCTGGTGTTCAAGCCCTTGTGTAATCCCTTCCCTGTGAGTGTGGGCTGGACATAGTGACTTGCTTCTAATGAAAAGAGCATGGCAAAAGTGATAGATATCACTTCCAAGGTCAGATTACAAAGAGACCAGGGCTCCCATTTTACACACCCTCTCTTGCTCTCTCACTTGCCGCCTTTGATGGAAGCCAGCTGCTATGATGTGAGCTGCCTGATAGAGAGGCACATGTGGCAAGGAATGGTGGAGGCCTCCATCCAAGCGCCAGCAAGGAACTGGGGCTTTCAGTCCAACAACCCACAAGGAGCTGAATCCTGCCAACAACCATGCGAGTAAGCCTGGAAGCAGATCTTCCCCTAAGTGCAGACTTAGATGAAACCTGTTATGGACTGAATGTTTGTATCCTCCCCAAATTCATATTGTGAAGCCTTAATCCCCAATGTGATGATATTAGGATGTACAACCTTTGAGAGGTAATTAGGTTTAGATGAGATCATGAGGGTGGAGCCTCCCTGATGGGATTAGTGCCCTTGTAAGAAGAGACACTAGAGTTTCTGCTCTCTCTGCCATGTGAGGTTACAGATGGCCATCTGCAAGCCAGGAAGAGGGCCCTTACCAAATGCCAATGGCTGGCACCTTGATCTTGGACTTCCCAACCTCCAAAACTGTGAGAAAAAAATGTCTATTGTTTAAGCCACCAAGTTGTGTTATCTTGTTATGGTAAACTGACATAAATCAGGTTGACAAGATCATAGCCCTGGCTGACATCTTGGTTTATAACCTTTGAGAGACCTTGAGGCAGAGGGACCCAGCTAAGCAGAGCCTGGATTCCTAACCAACAGAAACTGTGAGATAACAGTTTGTTGTTTTAAGCCATTAAGTGTTGGGGTAACTTGTTATGCAATAATAGATAAATTAATATCTCAGAAAAATTTAAGGTAGTACCTCATAGATCCTTTCAACTAGACAGCAGGGCTTCTGGGGATCTAAATGACATTGTCCTACAATAGTGTCAAAAGGTAGAGAAGGGACTGTCTTGGCAAGAAATATGAGTACAGCTTTTGCCTAAGGGAGATGATTATAACTTTAAGTATAAGAAACCTCTGGCTTTTTAAGGATCTCTACTAGCTTGCACTGAAACAGAGACTATTCATAATGAAAAGAGGCCTCTGGACCTTCGATGTTATAGGCAGGAAGCAGGCTGAGGAAGCTACTCATTTGCAATTATGAGCTGTTTCCAAAAGGGAAGATAACTCAAGAAGGATGAAAGAGCCACTGAGAATTATTCCCAAAGAGCAGGAGTGAGCATAAGTAAGGAAGTGATATCATTTGACAAGCTGGGTTTCAGAATTGCTATGGACCAGCTTCCATGTCCCTCTCCTATTCTCCCCTTTTTAAATGGGAGTATCTATTATAGAGTTTCTGTCCCTACCTTACCATTAGATATTGGGTATGTGAGAGACAGATATTTTGTCCCCTTAGTCCACTGGTCTTCAGATCAAGAGGAACCATGTCTGAGGAGCCATAGTCAAGGAACCACACCCAAGAAGCCACCTCTGCACTTGGATCTGACTTAGATGGTGATATCCTAGACCAGGGGCTGGCAAACTTTTCCTGTATAGGGCCACATAGTAAATACTTTAGGCTTTGCAGGTCACATGTGTGATCCCTGTCACTTATTACTCTTTGTTTTTGTTTTTTATAATCCTGTAAAAAATCTAAAAACCATTCTTATCTCAGGGGCTGTACAAAAACAGCCCACAGGTTAGATTTGGCCCTCAGGCTGTGATTTGTTCATCCCTGTCCTAGACTATGAACTGATGTATAATGGGATGAGATATTTTGATATCTTAGGGAAGGAGATAAGTATATTTTTCATATGGGAAGGAAATGTATTATGGCCAAAAGGTGGATGGTAGTAGCTAGTCTTCAAACACGGCCCCAAAAAACTTCCCTTTTTTGGTACATGCACACCACTCCTGCCATCAAGAGTTAGAGCTTATGTGCCCTCTCTTTGAATCTGAGCTAGGCCTGTTTCTGCTTTGAGCAATAGAATGTGGAGGAAGTGGCATTCTGGGAATTCTGAGCCCAGGCATTAAAAATTTATGGCAGTTTCTGTTTCCTCCCTTTTGGAACCCAGCTTCCATGTAATGAGAAAGCCCAAGCAGTCACCTGGAGAGGCCCATGTGGAGGAAATTCAAGCCCTAGCCATGCTCCCTCAACCCCCAAGGCTTTATCTGAACTCCCAGCAACATCCAGCACGAGCAACCAGCCTTCTGAGTGAGCCGTCTTGGAGGTAGATGCTCTATCTTGAGCCCCTCCAGATGACACCACATGGAACAGAGACAAACTATCTTAGAATATTGCCCAAATGGTAAATACACTTGTGAGCAGATAAATGATTATTGTTCTAAGCCACTAGGTTTGGGGGTGGTTTTCTATGTAGCAATAGACAATGAAAACACTGGGGGAGGGAACAGTGGGAGCAAAGCTCTGGAAACCAGGAAGCACTGGGCATTTTTAAGGATTAGCCAGTATAGTAACCCTTGACCCAACAGTTAGATTTGTAAAACAACAAAAATCCCAACTGCCATTTCTAGCATGTACTTTTCATTCTAAAAGACAGTAAAATGGAATTGAAAAATGTATGTGCTCCCTTCAGAACCTCAATAAAAATTGCTAAATACATGATGATACGTAGAAAACAACAAAGCCAGATTGCCATGTGGCGGTGGGAGAGTTGGAAGCACGATTATAATTAAGTGACTTTTTTGTCACCGACTTTATAGCTGTGAATTGAACTTGTGCTTCAGGCAAATAGTAAATTAGCAAATGTCTCTGGCCTTTTAGAGACTCACTTATAAACAGTCAAAGGTCAAATGCTAAATTAAATGCTTGTAAATGTCTACTGTACTCTACCTTGTCTAGAATGTAGAGAACCTCTACATGAGTGTTAAGGATAAGGCTGAATATTTAGTTCATTTAGTCATTATCAAGAACTGCCCTTTAGGAAGAAATCTTCAGTGGCCAGTAAGGTAGATTCGAGTGACGTGAGATGGGAGATGGAAAACAGGGATGTTGAATGGTCCATGGATAAGCAGAGAAAAAAGGATGGAAATGAAAGCCATTTCCAAGGGGGAAGCTACATGGTTTGACAAATGATTGAACGGAGGGGCTAAGGGGGAATAAGGCATTTGACCTAAAAGCCAGATTTCAAGGCTTCAAGGATTCGGTGATGCCAACTCCAGAAAGAAAAAAGAAAAAGAAAAGAAATAGATGTCTGGAGAAGAAGAGTTGGTTGTATGGATAGATGAGCATCCAGTTCAGCATCAAGCTTCTAAGGTTCGCAAGTGTTGGGGTCATGCTGATGGTTGAAAAATGGATCTCTAGCCCAGAAGAGATAGGAGTTAATATGTATATTTAGATGCCATCTGTATTGGAATCATAGGTGAGCTGAAAAAATAGGAGGTTGGAGAACAGAATCTTAGGAAGTATCTATGCTTGGACAGGACAAGGAGAAAGACTAGCCAGAAAAGAGGCAGACCAAGCAGTCTGATTTAAAAAGGGAACAAGCACACTAATAAAAATAATAGCAGCTAACAGCACTGACCACTGACCAGGGGACCGTGCTTCAAATTTTATGTGGATTGTCACATTTTTTTGTTTGAGGATGGCAGGTGAAACATACACGTTTCTATTCACTCTGTTCCAAAACCTCCAATAAAAACACAGAAAAGATTTCTTGCTGTTGTTGTTATTATTTTAAGACATAAATTAACAAGGATAAAGAGAATGAAAGAAAACAACAACAATAAAATTGGGGGAGCTGAGAAAACTAAATCCTAAGCCTGATGGGAGAAAATTGAGAAGCAACCTTACACGGAAGAATCCCCCAAAGCCTTGACAGCAGCTGGCAGCGCGGAAGTGAGAGTGAAAATGGGGCTGTAACCCTGACGACTGATCGAAAGGAAAGTGGTTTGTACCCAGATTCCTCTTTTTTTTTGTACATTTGATTGTTAACATTTTAAATCTCTCTCCTCTTTCTAGGAATATCCAGCAGGAAAAAGAAGAACAGGCATTTTTTCCTTTTCATCAGAAGTTTATTTCTCTTCCTATGAAAAAAGCCTCATCAAATCAACTTAAGTATAAAATAAGTATATAAATCTCTAAGAGGCAAAAAAACAGGACTAATTAGGTAAGATAAACATCACTGGCTGAAAAGTTACAAAACTAAATCTTTCTGTGTGTGTGTAACTTTAGGGTCCCAGTAATCCTAAGCATTACTGTAATTTTCACCCTAAGTGACCCACTTTAAAATGTATGTATGACTAATCTTTGTAAATGTAAACTGGACATTCTCCGACTGAAAAGGTTCAAAACTAGTGGCTGGATATATCCATCTTGGTCCAATATGATTTTTGAACAGTTTGTTTCAACAACTTAATTGGTTTAATTGTTTTAAATTTGTTTTTTAAATCAATTTTAACATGCATTTTAAATGGCATTATTATATATTAATACTCTATATCTGCTTTTTAAATTAACCTTGTTATAAATATTTATCCCTATCAAGACATCTTGGTTTTTCCTATCTCAACTTTTTAAAAGCTTTGTAGGATGCCACTATGTGTGCACAACTTCTATATGCATGGGCATTTAAGTTGTTTACAGTTTTTTAATTATCCATAGACAAATGTCTTTGCACATTGCCTGATTATTTCCTTAGAATACATTCTAAAGAAATTGCTTGGTCAGACGGTAGGCACATTTTAAATGTTGATATTTATGGCTAGAAAGTTTATACAATTTATACTCACTCCTACAGTGTGCACGAGATTGTCCATTTCATTACAACATTCCCAGTATTGAAGAGTTCTTTTTCATTTTGCCAATCTGTTGGTGAAAAGTATTATTCTTTTCATTTGCATTTCTTGATTGCTACAGGGGCTGACCATCTTTTCATCTGTTTATAACCATTTGGAAATCGTCTCTCATGTCTTTGTGCATTTTTCTAGTGAGGTGTTTGCCTTTTCCTAGTTGATCTTTGACATTATTTTGTTTCCAATATTCTACAACTCCTTCGTGTGTTCCATAGATATGACTGCTAGGTACCATCTAGGTTCTTAGGATACAGTAATGAACAAGAGAGACACAAGCCTGACTTGCACGGGCTAACTGTTTGAAACAGTTACAATAGAGTAGAAAATGTGCTCTAACTATGGAAGTTCACATTTCTAGGGACTTCATAAATGTGGCAAATACATACTCTGGGTGGTCAGTAGTGGCTTCTAGGAGGATGTGACATTTCACCAAGTACTAAAGAATGAGCAGTAGTGGCCAGGTCAAGCAGGAGTGGTAGGAGTGGAGAGGGTTCCAGTTAGAAACTAGGGAAGGAGAGGACTTTGGGCTAGAGAACTGAAAAAACTGAAGAATGCAAAAAGTGGTCAGAGATTAGCTTGGAGAGGTAAATGAGGGCTAGATAATTAAGAGTTTAAGAACTTTATAAGTTATAGAAAGTAATTTCGACTTTATCCTAAGGCAGTAATAAAAATGTATTCATTAGAATGTTTTCAGCTGCAAGTAGCAACAACAAAAAATTTGATGGGGGACTTCCATGGTGGTCCAGTGGTTAAGACTCCACACTTCCACTGCAGGGGCATGGGTTCGATCCCTGGTCAGGGAACTAGGATCCCGCATGCCACATAGCGTGGCAAAAAAAAAAAAAAAAAAAAAAAAAAGGATGGAAAGTGACTTAAACAACAAAAACTTTTAAAATTTCACATAATGAGAAGTGTAGTCCCTGAGTTGGTTCATCTTTTTACTCTGCCATTGTCAATGCATGTGGTATGTCTTCTTATGACCCCATGATATCTTCCTTTAAAGTCCCCAAACAGCTGCAGCAATTCCAAGCATCACATCCTTACACAATTATGTTCAATGGCTTGGAAAAGGTAGGCAGAGCCTATATTAATAAGGAGGAAACTCTTCCCCACCTCCCATTGGCCAGAACCAGATTACATGGGAACCTCTAGCTGCATTGAATGCTGGGAAAGTATCTGGCTTGTTCACCCTTTGTGATGGGAAGTGGCTTCTGTCTGCAAGGAAGAAAGGGAAGGGTAAGAGCTATTGGGTAGGAAACCAAGTGTTATTCTCAGCTTCTCAGGTTTACATTTAGTTCTCTATTCCTCTGGGTCTTCTTGCTTCTTTCACTGTACTATCCGTTACCTCCATCCTCTACTCTCAGCCACCACTTTTCCATCTAGTTCCCCTACTTTTTTTCCCAAGCATATTAATCCCATTCTTTACAACATCTGTAAACATTCAACATGACACTGTTTGATTTAATCCTGATATAATTCCCTAAGACAATTATATCTTTGACATGAATACTTTAGAAAGTGCCTTAGTTGATCCAAAACAATATTCTAAAAGAACTAGTATTTGGGGTTTCAAGTATGCTCAGGGATGCCTGGTATTGCCAGTGGTATGTGAACTGAAACTTAACTTAATTTTCATTATTTACATGAGAAAACGGTACATTCACTTAGACTGTGTGCCTGGAACATAGTTGATAAATATTTGTAGAATGAATAGCTTTTATTTATTTTTTTAAAGATTTTTTTGATGTGGACCATTTTTAAAGTCTTTATTGAATTTGTTACAATATTGCTTCTGTTTTATGTTTTGGTTTTTTAGCCGTGAGGCACATGGGATCTTAGCTCCCCGACCAGGGATTGAACCCTCACGCCCCGCATTGGAAGGTGAAGTCTCAACCACTGGACCACCAGGGAAGTCCCTGAATAGCTTTTAAATAAATAGTAGTCCCTTATCCAGGTCTTTACTTCACCACCTTTTAAAAAATGAGAGCAAGCATATGAATTATGCTGGAATGTTCATTGACTTTTAAAGACGAAATAGTGACATAATCTCATCTGACACTTCCATTATATCTACTTATGCCATATTTAAAACATGTGAAAAACATTACAGACAGACTTGGATAAATGGTTCTTTTTTTTTTTTTTTTTTAACCATGATGCAAATCCACTGAATTGTCTTTCAAGTCTGATGCCACATCAGTTAAGCATTCTAGAAAATGTTTCTTGAAAAGCATTGTTTGTTCTGAAACTGTCTGGAACTTATTTTACAAGTGCTGATCTTGATGTCTAGCTGACCATAGATAATCAGACTTGCTGGCACAGATTCTGGGCTGTAACCTATAACCTGGTCTGATTCAACATATTTTGTGTGTATCTCGAATATCAATCTGAACAGAACATCATCCAATCAAGAAATCTGGAGGAGGGCTTCCCTGGTGGTGCAGTGGTTGAGAATCTGCCTGCTAATGCAGGGGACACGGGTTCGAGCCCTGGTCTGGGAGGATCCCACATGCCGCGGAGCAGCTAGGCCCGTGAGCCACAACTACTGAGCCTGCGCGTCTGGAGCCTGTGCTCCGCAACAGGAGAGGCCGCGATAGCGAGAGGCCCGCGAACCGCGATGAAGAGTGGCCCCCGCTTGCCGCAACTAGAGAAAGCCCTCGCACAGAAACGAAGACCCAACACAGCCAAAAATAAATAAATAAATTAATTAATTAAAATTATAAAAAAGAAATCTGGAGGAGTGTACATGAGGAGATTATGGGAAAGGCTTTATTGTTCAGCTTCTGTCATATAATCACTAACAAACATTTTAAGTACTTGTTGATACTTCCAATAAATGTTAGATGTTTAGAAATGAGTTACAAATGAGTACTTCATACTAGCCATTATTGAATGAATGAGCTTTCTGAGCTACAGATCATAACATATGAACAATGGTTTGAGATCACAGAGTTACTGCTTACTGCTGATTTGTGATTTTTTTGAGTGAGTCTGGTATCATGGAAATTGCAGCAAATTTAGAGATGGTGCATCTATGTTGAGCCCAAGCTCTGCCACCTATCAGACTCAACTTTGGGAAAGGCGCTTCATCTTGTTTAGATGTGGTTTCCTGATTTGTAAAATTGGATTAGTGATAATGGCTCACGTCCTCCTCAGAGCTGCTGTCAAGACCATATGAAAGAGCATATATTTTATTTTAACAGAAGTACAAACATAGTTAGGACATGCACTGCCAGTCCGTAAGCTCCTTTATTGATATGCTTGTACATGACCACATGAAATAAATTTGCCATAAGCGATGTCTCTGCAATATGCTGTGCAATGCTACCATAGAGCCTGCTTTCTGGAGATTAACTCAGCTAAGGACTTGGTGTGCTTCTTCCACCTTTATGAGGAAATACAGACTTCCTATTAAAAGGTTTATCCTTTTTGAAAAGGTTGACTAGGATGATTCTTAAAAAAAAAAAATCCAGATGATTAAATTTAGGTCTGAAGGCCATTCTGAGAATATCCTCTGGCTCTGGGCCCACAGTACTATATACATCTTTTTTTTCCAGTACTGTATTTTTTATTGGATTTTGAACTTCATGATATTTCTTTACTTTAAACTCTTGCTTTTCACTATGTAGTTGTTTGTGAGATAGTGGCAATAATCACATTGACCTATGCAGGTCTCCCTCCTTTTTTTTTTTTTTTTTAATATTTATTTATTTGGCTGCGCTGGGTCTTGGTTGCGGCATGTGGGATCTTTTGTTGCCACACGTGGGATCTTTTAGTTGGGGCATGCGGGCTCTTTTAGTTGGGGCATGTGGGCTCTGGTTCCCTGACCAGGGATCGAACCTGGGCCCCCTGCTTTGGGGAGGGTGGAGTCTTAACCACTGGACCCCCAGGGAAGTCCCTGCCTCCTTTTTTGATTGATCTATTTTCTGTTATATGTTTTGCTAATTAATACAAATGTCACTTGCTGAGGTACTTTCACTAAAGGCCTGTGCAAGAAATAGTGATATTTTACAGCCACATGAGCATTTTTGTTTCTCCTTTCATTGAAAGGCTTTTCTTTCATCCATTTACCACAAAGAAGTGTCTGAGCATTTGAGTCTTCCATCCTGTTCCCACATCTGACTATAAATCTGTCACTCTTCTGGCTTTCCCCTGTTTATGATTTTTTTTTCTTTTTACTTTTTAGTTTGAAATAATTTCAAACTTACAGAAAAATGACAAGAACTGTACAAGGAATTCCCATATACTGTTCACCCAGAGACACCATCAGGTTTCATTAACTGTCTCAATAATGTCCTTTAAAGCAAAAGTATCCAATCCAGGGTCACACGTTGTCATGTGTATATATATCTTGTTATGTCTCTTCAGTTTTCTCTGACCTGGAATAGGTCCTCAGTTATTTTCTAGAATATCCCTCAGTTGGGTTTGTCTGGTGTTTCTTTTCTCAGGATTAGATTAAGTTACCCATGTTTGGCAGGGACATCAGAGAAGTGATGCTGTGCTTTTCTTACTGCACATCAGGTAGCTCATGATGTCAGCTGGTCTGAAAATAATGATAATAGTGTCTGATGGTAAGGTTACTCTTTTTCCTCTCATAACTAATCACTACTTTGTGGGAAGGAACTTTGAGGCTGTGTAAATATCCTGTTCTCATCCAACTTTCACCTTCCAGTTTTAGCATCAACTGATGTTTCCTGCCTGAATAATAACTAGCATAATGATTGACAAGGGGTAATTTTCTAGTGCCATCACTCCTTTTAAACGTATTAGTTGGCCTTCTCCCCATGTATTTACTCATTTGTCTATTTATATCAATGTGGATTGGTGGATTCCTTTTCTATCCAGTGGAATGTAATGTTACTATCATTATTTATCTTGATGCTCAAATTATCCCAGGTTTGTCCCAGATTTGGGCCCCATTCAAGGTGGCTCCTGTGTCCTTTTGATATGGCGCATCAGTCTATAAGCACTTCCTTACTTTCTGGTACAAAACGTTGCAGACTCAGTTTGCACTTTCCATGCCCCAGACCTGGAATCAGCCATTTCTACAAGGAGTCCTTTCAGTGGAGAAAAGGAATTTAGATACCAAGATCTGGGCTTTAGGTGTGCTCATTGCTACAGGTCCTCTTAGTGGACAGAGCAAGGGGATGTATAAATGTGTACACACTCACACTTGTATTTTCTGCACACACACACACATATATATACATACAAACATATATATTTGTTTCTACATCTCTATATTCCATACCATTAGTTCACATCAATCCCTGTAACCCCAATGCAATACACAATGCTCATTCTAGTTTTTTCCTTTTCTTTATTTGTAATTCCCTTCTCCGACAGTGAGAAACCTGGCTCTCATTATCCTCAGTATATTTACGTATTGCTCAGTTCCACTGTACGTGCTCTTCTAATGCCTGCCAGGCTGTCACCCTGCTTGGCTGCCTTCCTTATGTGAACTCCAACCACCTTCCATGCTAGGACCTGCATAATGGTTTTTTTTAAAAATTAATTAATTAATTAATTAATTTTTGGCTGCGTTAGGTCTTTGTTGCTGTGCATGGGCTTTCTCTAGTTGCAGCAAGCGGCGGCTACTCTTCATTGCGGTGTGCGGGCTTCTCATTGCTGTGGCTTCTCTTGTGTGGAGCACAGGCTCTAGAGTGCAGGCTCAGTAGTTGTGGCGCACAGGCTTAGTTGCTCCACAGCATGTGGGATCTTCCCGGACCAGGGCTTGAACCCGTGTCCCCTGTATTGGCAGGTGGATTCTTAACCACTGCACAGGGAAGTCCTGCATAATGTTTTAAAAATTAAATTATTGAGGAAGAAAGGAAAGAATGTTTCTCATGATTGTTAAATGTTTAAATTAATTAAATATATTTAATATCACTAATATTTAAGGTATTTTTCAATAACCCAATAAAAAAGTGGTCAAAGGACAAAGAGAGACAATTCACTTAACAAATGTAATATCTAGGTGTTACACACAACCTTGATATTCAGAGGTAGGGGATTGCATAAATAAATTATATTAACACAGTGTATACTGGGCAACCATTAAATAGGATTAACATAGATCCTTATTTTTTGATTTGAAAAGATTTCCATGATATCTATTACATTAAAAATTGTTACAAAATATTATCTATTTTATATGCTATTTTTTGTGTGCGTGTATATGTGCATAGAAAAAAGCATCAGGTTAAAAAGGAAAATATCAGTACTGTTCCTCTATCTTATATTAATAGATATTATGAGAGATTCTTAGGACATCCTCTGAAACTACCATTTAATGATTTTTCCCCTCCTTTTGCAAAGCACATAGGTTTAATAAACGTTGACTATTTAGCTAGGTCTGTGTGCCTTTTTCAAGAAAACAAAACTTTTTTTTCAAGGAAAGAGAATATATCACATTTGTAGAATTCTGTGAGAAGTCCTTTGTGAAGAAAGAGTGCTTGACTGGTGTTAAATAGTTTTATTAGAGAACAGAGACAGACCTTTCCCTCAGCACCTGGATGAGGTAACAGAGTTGTGCTTGGATTTCACTGTTTCACAGCCTTACATGAGGTAAGAGAGTTGTTTGCCATGGTTTCCACCCGAGAAGAGGTACTAAAAATGTATATAGTAGACCACCAACAAGGACCTACTGTATAGCACAGGGAACTCTACTCAATATTTTGTAATAATCTATAAGGGAAAAGAATCTGAAAAAGAATATATATATGGAATCACTGTGCTGTATACCGGAAACTAACACAACGTTGTAAATCAACTATATTTCAATAAAAAAAAATGTATATACAGACCACATCTCCATCCTGGAGCAGGGCTGTGGTCGTTCATGCCAGTGGAGTTTGGCAACAGGTGCATGTCTAGCTCCCCCACTGTTTTTTAGCTTTATTGAAGTATATTTGACAAATAAAATTGAAAGATATTTAAAGTGTACATAGTGGTGATTTGATATATGTGCACATTTTGAAAGGATTCCCCTCACCTAGTTGATTAACGTATCCCATCACCTCACATATTTATCTTTGTGTGTGTGTGTGTGAGAACATTTAAGTTCTACTCTCTTAGCAAACTTCAATTCTACAGTACAGTGTTATCAACTATAGTCACCACGTTTTACATTTGAACCTCAGACCTTATTCATCTCATAGCTGAAAGTTTGTACCCTTTTACCCACCTCTCCCTATGAGTTTGACTTTTTTTTGCTTGTTTGTTTTAGAGTCCACATAAAAGTGATACCATGCAGTATTTGTCTTTCTCTGTCTAGCTTACTTCACTTACCATAATGCCCTCAAGATCCATCCGTGTTGTCACAAATGGCATGATGTCCTTTTTCCTTATGGCTGAATAATATTCCATTGTATGTGTGTGTGTGTGTGTGTATATATATACACACACACACATACATACCACATCTTCTTTATCCGTTCATTTATTGATGAACAGGTTGTTTCCGTATGTTGACTGTTGTGAATAATGCTACAGTGAACGTGGGATTTCAGCTATCTCTTCGATATCCTCTTTTCATTTCCTTTGGATGTATACCAAGCCGTGGGATTGCTGGATCATATGGTAGTTCTACTTTTTTTTTTGCTTTGTCCACGTCACGTAGCATGTAGGATCTTAGTTCCCCGACCAGGGATCGAATCTGTGTCCCCTGCAGTGGGAACGCAGAGGCTTAACCACTAGACTGCCAGGGAAGTCCCGGTAGTTCTACTTTTAATTTTTAACATAGGAATGTTGCTAAGCATCATCAATAAAATGATTTACCTTTGATGGGTCTCTGTCATTTGGTGTCCTGAAACTTTCCTCTCATTGTGACTAAAAGAATCAGGGTAAGGGTCTCTAATTTTGTTTTCACTTTCTTTAAACTTTTATGTGCTGCCTGATTTTTAAAAATGAGTATAACTGCATTTCTAATCAGAAATCAATAAAGCTCTCATTTTGAAATTTAAGAATGTCTTAAGAATGTTCAAAACACAATAAGAGAGCAATGAGCTAAAGATCTGAACAGATATTTCAGCAAAAAAGATATATGAGTGGTGATTAAGCACGTGAAAAAATGCTCAAAGTAATTAGTCATTAGGGAAATGCAAATTAAAACGACAATGAGATAACACTACACACCTATCAGAATGGCTAAAATTTTTTAAACTGAAAATACTAAGTACAGATGAGGAACTCCCATGCATTGGTGTTTGGAAAACAATTGAATAGCTTTTTACGAATGTACCTTATACACTCCTAGGTATTTACCCAAATGAAATCAAAACTTATATTCATGTGAAAGCCTGTATGTGAATGTTTGTAATGTCTTTATGTATAACCTCCAAAGACTGGAAACAACCCAAATGTTCTCCAACCGGTGAAGGGATAAACACACTGTGATATAATCATATCATGAAATACTACTCAGCAATAAAAAGGAACAAACTGCTGATTTGCTCAACAACGTGAATGAATCTCAAATGCATTTTGCTAAGTGAAAGGAGCCAGACTCAAAAAGACGACATAGTGTATGATTCCATTTACCTCTATGACATACTGGAATAAGGACAGAAAACTGAGCAGCGGTTACGAGGGGCTGGGGGTGGAGGGAGGGTTTGACTACAAATGGTTGCCAGAGAATTTCAGGGAGGGGGAGAGTGATAGAAATGTGGTGGTATTTACACAATTGTGTCTTTCTTTCTTTTTTTAAGAATTTTTTATTTTATTTATTTATTTATTTATTTAATTGAAATATAATTGACATAGAATATTGTGTAAATTTAAGGGACACATGATCAACTGTGACCTTCAAAACTCCTAGAACTGTACTCTAAAAAAGTAACTTTTACTGCATGTAAATTATACCTCAATAATAATTTTAAAATATTTTAGTTTGGGTTTCCCTGAAATAGTTCCTGAGAGAGAAGGATTTGGGACCAAGTTGTTTATTAACAAGGAAGTATGGTGAGGGACCGGGGAAATGTAGGGACGAGACAAAAGAGTGTGCTTATGAGCAGCGCTCATCCCCACTGGGGTCCCTTTGAGACTGCAGAATGCACCTAGGAGCTGTCCTGCCAAGGGGTGAGAGCACTGGGGTATTTATCCACCAACTCTCAGCCCTCATTGATTAAAATTGCTCTTGGGGTTTTTTCCCCCCTGATACTTCCAACTTGTCTGGCACATGGGCTGAGCACACCTCTGCAGCCAGAGAAAGCACTCATGAAGAGACTCAGGTGCTGCAGGTGACCTTGGGGTGTACATCAAGGGGATATTGGTGGATGCCAATAGCATCCTCTACAATATTTCAATTAATTAAAACATTTTTTTTTCTTTTTTTTTTTTTTAAGTGAAAGAAGGTTTATTCAGGGAGATACACACTCCATAGACAAAGTGTGGGCCATCTCGGAAGATGAGAGAGGCCTTTTTTCATTTTTTTTTTTTGTTTGTGTGTGTTTCTGTTTGTTTGTTTGTTTGGCCACACCACACGGCACGTGGGATCTTGTTTCCCTGACCAGGGATCGAACCTGCGCCCCCTGCATTGGGAGTGCAGAGTCTTAACCACTGGATTGACAGGGATGTCCCTCCAATTAATTAAAACATTTTAAAGAAAACTCTCTCCCTCCTGTCAAAGCAAGATTTGAGAACTGTACAGTATAACCCTTGCTGTTCTACTGATTAGCTCAGAAGACAGTCTTGTTAAGCCTATTAACACCACATAACGAGCCTGCTGTTCTGTTTCCTCCCGCAGGGCTAGGTTTGTGCCCTTGGGGTCCCTACTCCTTTCATTATTCACCCCATTCTCTGTGGTTCTGTGGAGCCAAAATCCATGTATCTCTCTTTGACGTTAAAGTAGAGGTGTGAGACAAGAATATTCCTGGTGTGGATCAGGGCATCTGGTGCCCTTAAGGAACATCATTACCACTTGGGACAACCTCAAAGGTAAACATTTCTCCAAATTCCTGTTATGCTGGTTTGATGATATTTCCACAGGGAAAAGAGTAGACAGATGGCAGGTGGACTCGCTAGGTTGCAGGTAACAGACAGTCTAGGGTACCTGACTCAAGATGAGATTTATTGCATCTTGGAATCCAAGAAAGGTTTGATACATCAAGATGAGGAAGGATTAAGAGACATGTAGGTCTCAGGAACGACAGGAAGCAGTCCTAAATGTCCCTGCTTCTCTGTGTCAACTGAATCTCTTGTAAACCAGCTTTCTCTTCCTATCTGGACATGACTGCTGACAGCTCCCAGTTTTATCCTAGAACTCCAGTCACTAGAAAAGTTGAGCTGACTTGTTTTGGTTCCAAGGAAAAAATAATTGGGAGGACCTCAATGGCCCAGCTTAAGTCAGGTGCACTGGTCTGGTCAACTGTGGGCTGTAAGAACAAGCCACTCACTTAGGGATCGTGCCTCTGGAATAGGAGGTATTTTTTCAAAGTATGGGATGGTGAGGCTTGGTAGGCAAAATAAGGAGTAAGAGAAAGAAAAATAATGTCAGAGTCAAGAAACAGTACACTTTTATGTTGTCCAAATGAAAAGAGGATAGGCTAGTCAATGCTGCAATAACAAATCAACTCGCAAAGTTCCATTGTTTATTACTCATTCCCACAAAGTTCAATGGGAGTAGGAAGGTTCTCCTCAATATTGTAGCAACACCATCTAGAACACAGGATCGCCACAGTAGTGGAATCAAGGGTGGGGGGGAAATGCATCAGTTCTTACCTGCCTTGGTCCTATCACACATGTGACTTTCTCATAGTCCTCCGATCAGAACTAGTCTCATAGCCCCAACCCAACTGCAAAGGGGGCTGGGAAAAGTGGGGAGCACTTGGGTGTTTGGTGAACACTAACTGTCAAAAATCATTGTTTCTACTCAACGATCAAATAGTTCACAAGGGAGGATTGAGCAGGGGATGCTTCAGAGAGAAGAGAGATTTTGGTTTGTACCTTAGAGGAGACTGCTGACTTGGATAATTGGAGAGAAGAAGGAAAGCAGTAGAATTCTGTGGTGCTCTTAAGGGACAATGATGAGTCCAGTTTAGCGGGGTGGAAATTTGTGTAAAGGTGAGGTCAGAGAACTGAATTGGGACAAGATGGCAGAAGGCCTTGAATGTCCAGCTGAGGAATATGGACATTAATATTTAGGAAATGGGGTACTACTGAAAGCTTCTGATCCAGAGACTAACATGAACAAGGCAAAATTTCCAGGAAGGTTAATCTGGCAGTGATGTGTAGCTTGGCTTGTATTATTCTAGGCACAGTCTAATTGCAAGCATTCGGTTGACCTCAAAAACATTTTCTGGAGGACTTCCCTTTCTGGTAAAATGGGAGGCTAGATAATCTGAAAAGCTACTCCACTACAGAACACCTCGGATACAAGGAGAGACAGATCAAGACGGCTCTGGAGGTTCATTTCCTCTCCCATTTCTGTAGCTTCGTAAGAAGCTGCTTCCGCAGGTCTGTACTAGTTCAGCAAAAGGACAGCTTTACCAGAAAATGAGCTCTAGAAGTTCCTCTTTGGAATAAGCTAGTTTCCTTAATAAGGAAGCTTTTATTCTCATGGTCTAATTTCTCTATAAATGAACTATACCTTGCCCAAGTACACTTATCCATAGAATAGAGAGGATGGGGGGAGGGGACCATGCAGTCTGCTGATTCTCTGCCTATAAGTTTCCCAGTAAACGTCACATTATATTTATACCACGTGTCGCTAGTGGTGTATGTATCTGTGCCCTTTACATGGCAAAATGAACATCTTTTAATGCATTTCCAAGCTGGTAACAAAACAAGGGAAAGCCTCAGAGGCCAAAAGTAGAATGCCACAAACCAGAAGAAGATATTTGCAACCGACAAAGAATTAGTATCCAGAATATGTGAACAACTCAAAAACCAGTAAGAAGACATATAGTACATATAGTACAATGAGAGGAAATGGACAAAAGACAAGAACAGGCAATTGACAGAAGAAAAAATATGGAACTTAGGAAAATCTCATTAGTAACTAGGGAAATAGAAAATTTAAACCACGGTATTATTTTATATTGGTAGAAAATTTAAAGTCTGTCAATTTCTCATACAAAATGCATCTCAGGGTAACCAAATAATTGATGAGCAGAAGTTGCTCTTTAGAGAAATATTCTAGCTAATAAATGAAAAGGGAATGATAGCATCTCACAAGTTGGCAACCTCCAGTGAATTAACGAACTAAGAAATGATCATCAATAATTGTTGCCCTTCCAAACAAAACAGATACAACCTCCTGATGGAAGAACACACCACCACTTATAAAATGTTCTTGCCAGAAATTTGATCCTGAATCTGATCCAGTCTCTGCATTTAACAAACACATTACTGGAAATGAGGAACACAGGAACATGGGAAACAGTACCAGGAGAATACCTCCAATAAAACTCAGACCGTGGGAAGCTTCAGGACAAACCACTTGCTTTGTTCATCAAATAAACTTCAAGGACGGGAAAAGGGTGGCTTTTACTTGGACCCTGGTTTGAGCGGAAAGCAAAACTAACGAAACAAAAACAAAAGCAGAAGAAATTTGAACATTGACTGGATATTCCATGCTATTAAAGATTTGTTATTCAATTTTAGGTGTGATAGTAGTCTTGTTCTTATGTTTTTATAAGGTCCTCCAAGAAGGACCAGAAGGTTTTCTGGGTGAACTGGAGCATTCTAGACCTGGGTGGTAGTTTCACAGCTGTGGGTACATGTGAAAGTTCACCATTCACTGAGCTGTAATCTTAAGATTTGTGTACTTTACTGTATGTAAGCTTTACCTCAATTTTGAAAAGGTAGGGTCCTTATTTTTTAAGGATACATTCTGAAATTTTTACAGGTAAAGTGATATTATGTCTGGAATTAGCTTTAGAATACTCCAAGATGATCCATGGAAGACTGGCCATGGGTCGGTAATTGTTGAAGCTGAAGAATGCTCATAATATAATTCTTGTATACGTTGGAACTTTTCCATAATATAAAGTTTAAAAATGTCTGGCAAGATAATGTTGCCAAGGATGTGAAACAGTGGAAATCCTCATACACTGCTGGTGAGAATGTAAATTGAACAACTATTTCATGTTATGTAGAAAAAGTGAAGGTGGGTATATCTTACAGCTCTAGCAGTTTCTCACTAGAGATACTAGCACATGTGCTCACACTTATGTGCACATGAAAGACAATTCATACAACATTGCTTATGGTACACCAAAATAAAAAGGGAAGGAAACAACTCAAATATCAATTGACAGGAGAATGAATAAATAAATTATGATATATACACACAAAGGATTTCTAGCTATACTTATGAACATGGATGAATCTCACAAAATTAATGAGCAAAAACTTTACAAGTTGCAAAAGGATAGTACAATAGTACTAGTAATTAAATGTTCAAAATATGCAAAATAGAATAATGTCTTTTAGGGGTATATTTATATATATGCAGTAAAACTATAAAGAAAAGCAAGTGAATGATAAATACAGGATAGTACAATTGGGTAGAGGCTTCTAAGGGCTTCAAAGTTTCTGATAATATTCTACTTTTTCAGCTGGGTGGTGGGTGTTTAATATCTTTTTTTACCCCATATATATATTATAAAAAACTTATATGTGTAGAAATATTTTACAATATTTAAAAAAATTTCCTGGTGTTTTTCAGTAGTCTTAAGACCTGACTCATAGGTGGTGGTGTAGTATGATGCTAAGAACACTGGGCCATCAGGAATTTGGGAAACCTGAGTTTTAGTCCCAGCTGTACTACTAAGTAGTCCTGTGACCTTGTACAGTTGATAAACTTCCCTTAACCCAAGTTCCCTCATCTAGAAAATGGGCTGATCAGCACTTCCCTATGTTCTTCAGAACATTAGTTCTAAGACATGTTATTGATATTTTGTGGCAACAACAACAAAAAAGCTTCGTGGTCAAATTAGTTTGAGGAACTCTGGATTAAACAATAAACAAGACTTCTCAGAGCCTTTTTCACCCCACATATATGTTATAAAAAAGTATATTGTAGAAATATTTTATAATATTTAAAAAACCATTTCCTGTTGTTTTTCGACAGTCTTAAGACCTGACTCATAGGTGGTGGTGAAGTATGATGCAAAGAACCCGCTTGAATATACAAGCGTGAGTTGTAAATCTCTGAGAGGAATATAGAATTTTCAAAAGTAGTTTACCAAAAATCAGGTTTATCTGTGTGTGCATAACCACTATTAAAAAAAAAACAGTTTGGAAAATCCTGGAATAGTTGTTTTCTAAGGTCTCCTTCAACCTAACCTTCAATAAATCTACAGTTCTCAGATCACCCTTACTGCAGAATGTATGGTGAACTGTTGGGAAAGAGATGGGAGTTGGGATACCCACAAGGAGATTATTGTGATGGTCTAGGTATGGAAGCTTGATGACCTTAATAACAGTATGGAGGTTCCTCAAAAAACTAAAAATAGAGTTGCCATATGATCCAGCAATCCCACTCCTTGGCATATACCCAGACAAAACTATAATTCAAAAAGATACATGTACCCCTATGTTTATAGCAGCACTATTTACAATAGCCAAGACAAGGAAGCAACCTTAATGTCCATCAACAGATGAATGGATAAAGAAGATGTGGTACATATATACAATGGAATACTACTCAGCCATCAAAAAGAATGAAACATTATCATTTGCAGCAACATGGATGGACCTGGAGATTATTATACTAAATGAAGTAAGTCAGACAGAGAAAGATAAATACCATATGATATCACTTATATGTGGAATCTAAAATACGATACAAATCAACATATGTACGAAACAAAAACAGACTCACAGATATGGAGAACAGACATGTGGTTGCCAAGGAGGAGGGGAGCCAGGGAAGGGAAGGACTGGGAGTTTTGGATTAGCAGAGGCAAACTATTATATATAGGATGGATAAACAACAAGGTCACACTGTATAGCACAGGGAACTATGTTCAGTATCTCGTGATAAACCATAATGGAAAAGAATATGAAAAAGAACATATATATATATATATGCATAGCTGAGTCACTTTGCTGTACAGAAGAAATTAACACAACATTGTAAATCCACTATAGTTCAATAAAAAAAGAAAAAAGTGTAGTAATAGGGATGCAAAGGGAGGGACATAGTCAGAAAACATCGCTAAGTAACCATGAAGCAGGACAGAACCAAGGCCACCCCTTGCCTGGTTAAACTCTACACACCAGTGTTGGTCAGGCAAAACCGCAGTGTTTGCTCCTACAGTGATCAGTTAACCACTCTGAACCTAGCTGTGGCTTTGCCACGCATGGATATTTTTAGTATAGGAAGGGCTCATTGGGTTCAATTCTTGTGATTGCATGTGAACATATTGTGTTCCAGAGTTTGACTTCCCCAAGGTCCCATAGCTCATTAGAGTCAAGAGCAGTGCAGCTCCAGCCTCCTGATTCCCAGGCCAGCCTCTGCACCATGACACCCTGACATCCGAATATGTGTGTGGAATGCGAGTGTCTCACCAAGGACTCAACCTAGTTTGTATTCACTTCAATTTCAGTAATGATCTTGTGCCATATAGCACCTATAAAGTGAGGTGGTTGTTATGAATTCAAGTGTCCCAGAACCAAGAGAGGATAATGGCTGCTTTCACCCTGGATAATCATCTCATATCTGGTATTAATGACATTTGAGAATGTGGATGCATTAAGGAAAATCTGACACAAGTTGAATAAATACATAAAAAGGGGAGAAGAGACAAATCTCCCATGTATAATTCCGAATAATTTATACAGATACTCTGCCTGCAAGGGAGGGGGGAGCATAACTCCTCTGTCAGTGTGGGCTACGCGTAGTAAATTCTTTCCAAAAAGTAGTACGGAAGGTGAGGGAGTATATTTACAGTGGAAAAGGCTGACAAACAATACCTCAGCCAGGTGATCAAGGTCAACAACAACAGTGATAAATCATGTGGATAATATGTAACTTTGATACGATGTGATAAAAATGGCACTTTACCTCCATGTTCTTCCTCTCCCAAACCCATAATCTCACTCTAATGTGACGTGAGAAAAACATGAGACAAATTCCAATGGAGGGAAATCCTACGACATACCTGGTCAGTACTCCTCAAAACTTTTAAACTCATCAAAAATAAGGAAAGTCTGGGACTTCCCTGGAGGTCCAGTGGTTAAGACTTTGTCTTCCAATGCAGGGGGTGTGGGTTTGATCCCTGGTTGGGGAGCTAAGATCCCACATGCCTTGTGGCCAAAAAACCAAAACATAAAACAAAAGCAATATTGTAACAAATTAAATAAAGACTTAAAAAAAAAAAAAGGTCCAGATCAAAAAAAAAAAATCTTAAAAAAAAAAATAAGGAAAGTCTGAGAAACTGTCACAGTCAAGAGAAGCCTAATGGGGCTTCCCTGGTGGCGCAGTGGATAAGAATCTGCCTGCCAATGCAGGGGACACAGGTTCAATTCCTGGTCCAGGAAGATCCCACATGCCACGGACCAACTAAGCCCGTGCGCCACAACTACTGAGCCCACATGCCACAAGTACTGAAGCCTGTGGCCTAGAGCCCATGCTCTGCAACAAGAGAAGCCACTGCAGTGAGAAGCCTGTGCACCGCGACGAAGAGCAGCCCCCGCTCGCCGCAGCTAGAGAAAGCCCCCGTGCAGCAACGAAGACCCAACACAGCCAAAAATAAATAAATAAAATAAGAATTTAAAAAATAATAATAAATAAATTAATTAATTAATTATTTTAAAAAAGAGAGAAGCCTAAGGAGACATGACAAATAATCATAATGTGGTGATCCCTGGGTTACCTTTTCTGTCCTGGAACAGAAAGGGGACATTAGGTCAAAACTAAGGAAATTTGAATAAAGTATAGACTTTAATTAACAATAATGTATCAATATTGTTCGTTAATTATAACAAATGTACCATGCTAATTTAAGATATTAATAATAGAGGAACTGGGTACGAGATATATGGGAACTCTCTGTACCGTCTTCTCAATTTTCCTGTAAGTCTAAACCGTTTTAAAAAATAAAGTCTATTTTTTTTAAAACTGCCCTTCTCCTCCCCCACCTCACACCCCAAAAATCTTCAGAATCAGGTAGTTTAACTGGAGAATTCTACTAAACACTTAAAGAAGAATTAACACCAATTTTATACAATCTCTTCCTTCCTAACTAATTTTATGAAGCCAGTATTACCCTGGTAACAAAACCAGACAAAGTCAGTACAAAAAAAATAACAGAACAACATCTCTCATAAAAAGAATTATGAACCATGACCAAGTGGGATTTATTCTAGGCATACAAGTCTGGTTCAACATTCAAAAATAAATCAACGTAATTGATTCAACAAGCTGAAGAGGAAAAATCGTATGACCATATCAATTTGATGTAGAAAAAACATTTGGTAAATCCTAGCATTGATTCATGATAAAACTCTCAGAAAGTTAGAAATAGAGGGGAAGTACCTAAACTTAATAAATAGCATCTACCAAAAATCCCCCAGAGCTAACTGCATACTTAATGATGAAAGAATGAATGTTTTCTCCCTAAGATCCCAAACGAGGCAAAGAAATCTACTCTCACTCTTATCAACATAGTCCTGGAAGTTGTTGTCATTGCAATAGGCAAGAAAAATAATTTTTTAAAAAAGGTAGACAGATTAGAAAGGAGGAAATAAAACTACCTCTATTTGCAGATAACATGATTGTCTATGTAGAAAACTCCAATAAGTCTACCAAAAAATCTCGTAAAACTAGTAAGTGAGTTCAGCAAGGGTTTAGGATATAAGACCAACACACAAAAAACTATTGCATTTCTGTTTGACAATGAACATACGGAAACAAACTTAAAACATGATGCTACTTCCAACCACTCAAATAAAGCAAAATATTTAAATATACATAAAACATGATCTGTATGCTGAAAATTACAAAACCTCAATGAAAGAAATCAAAGGAGACCTAAATAAATGCAGACACATATTGTGGTTATGGATTACAAGGTCCAACATAATTAAAATATCAATTCTCTCAAACTGACGTATAGATTTGATACAATTCCTATCAAAATCCCAGCAAGGCTTTTTGCACACATGGAAAGCTTATTCTAAAATTTATATAGAAAGTCATGGGCCTAGAACTGCTAAAACAATCTTTACAAAGAATAAAGTGGGAGGAATCACTCACCCAATATTAAGGCTTACTACATAGCTGCAATAATCAAGAAAGTGAGGTATTGGCAGAGAGATACACAGCAATGGAACAGAATAAAGATTCCAGAAATAAATCCACAGAAATATGGTCAATAATGTTTGATAAAGGTGAAAAAGCAATTCAATGGAAGAAGGATAGCCTTTTCAACAAATGGCACTGGAACAATTGGTCATCCACAGGTAAAAAAAACAAAGTTTGACCTAAACTTTACATCTATACAAAAATTAACTAAAAATGGATCACTGATTTATTTATTTATTTTTAATTTTATTTATTTTTGGCCGTGTTGTGTCTTTGTTGCTGCGCACAGGCTTTCTCTAGTTTCAGTGAGCGGGGGCTACTCTTCATTGTGGTGCACAGGCTTCTCATTGCGGTGGCTTCTCTTGTTGCGGAGCACGGGCTCTAGGCACGCGGGCTCAGTAGTTGCGGCACACAGGTCCTACAGTGCGTGGGCTTCAGTAGTTGTGGCTTGCGGGCTCTAGAGCGCAGGCTCAGTAGTTGTGGCACATGGGCTTAGTTGCTCCGCAGCATGTGGGATCTTCCTGGACCAGGGATCGAACCCGTGTCCCCTGCATTGGCAGACAGATTCTTAACCACTGCGCCACCAGGGAAGTCCCATGGATCACTGATTTAGTGTAAAATATAACTATAAATTTTTAGATATAAACATAGGAGAAAATCTTCTTGGTCTGGGGCTAGGCAAAGAGTTCTTAGATTTGACACAAAAGCGCAATCCATAAAAGTAAAACCTGATAAATTGGACTTCATCAAAGTTGAAAACATTTCCTCTGCAAAAGACCTTATTGAGAGGATGAAAAGAAAAGCTACAGACTGGGAATGAGTATTTGAAAATCACATGTCTGACAAAGGACATGTGATTTGCAAATACTGGAACACAGGAAAACCACACACACACACACACACACACACACACCCCTTGCAAAGTTCAATAGTAAAAAAACAAAGTAAGTTAGAAAATAGGCAAAAGAGGGACTTCCCTGGTGGTCCAGCAGGTAAGACTCCATGCTCCCAATGCAGGGGGCCCAGGTTCGATCCCTGGTCAGGGAACTAGATCCTGCATGCATGCCACAACTAAGAAGCCCACATGCTGCAATGAAGATCCCGTGTGTCACAACCAAGACCTGGAGCAGCCAAATAAATTAAATAAATATTTTTTTAAAAAAAGAAAAGAAAATGGGCAAAGGACATGAACAGACATTTCAATGATGAGGATATACAGATGGCAAATAAACACATGAAAAGATATTCAACATCATTAGCCCTCAGGGAAATGCAAATTAAAACCACAATGAGATATCACTACACATCTACCAGAAAGGCTAAAATTAAGAAGTCTCAACACTAAATGCTTGTGAGGATATAGAGAAACAGGATCATTCATATATTGCTGGCGGGAATGTAAAAAGTACAGCTAGTCTGGAAAACATTTTGGCAATTTCTCATAAAACTAAACATGCAATTACCATATGACCCAGCAATTGTACTCCTGGGCATTTATCCCAGAGAAATGAAAATTTATATTCATACAAAAACTTGTACATGATCGTTCATGGAAGTCTTATTTATAATAGACAAAAACTCAAATCGGTCTAGATGTCCTCCCACAGGTTAATGGTCAGATAAACTGTGGAACATCCCTAGTGTAGAGTACCAGTCAGCAATAAAAAGGAATGAACTATTGATACCCAGGACAACTTGGATGAATCTCTGGGGAATTATAAATTATACTAAGTGAAAAAAGCCAGTCCCCAAAGGTTGCAATACTATGTGATTCCATTTATGTAACATTTTTTAAATGACAAAATTTTAGAAATGGGGGAAAAATGGGATATCAGAGTAAGGAACTTGGAGCTGGGGGGTGGGGTAGGGCGGGAAGGAGGTGGGTGTGGTGTAAAGGGTCTGCATGAGGGACATCCTTGTGGTGTTGGATATTCAGTACCTTGACTCTGGTAGCGAATACATGAGCCTACACAGGTGATAAAATTGTGTAGAACTTAATAAACACACAGACATGCAAACAAATGAGTATCCGTAAAGCTAGGAAAATTTGAATAAGATCAGTGGATTGTAGCCATGTCAATTACCTGGTGGTAATATCATACTATAATTTTGCAAATTGTTGCCATTAGGGGAAACTGGCAAAGGATAAAGAGACTGTACTATTTCTTACAACTTCATGTAAATCTACAATTATCGCAGCAAAAAATTTCAATTAAAATATGTTGTGTAAATACCTAGATGCCATGGTTTTTTATTTTATCAATACAAGAGCTTAGAAGAGTAAATGATGGTATGCAAGAGGAAGGGAAAAGAATTTGGAAAAGGCAATTGAGAAAAACAAAGAAGAGAGAAGCTATAAGAAATGCCCGACAACGTCTCTGAATTTTGGAAGTATAGATAACATACTAAGTTGCTTAAAGAACTGAAAATTCCTCTTCATGTATTGCCTACTTTTGATTTCTAACACTTAGAGCAGCTGGTCTATTTGTAATATACAGGTATGAAGCTCTAAATGCATCTGGATCTAATTTGATGGAATTCTCTCCATTTTAAGATGGGTATATCTTATTCCCCTGACTTTCAGTATCCAACTCAAGCAGTTTTAAACATTTCTGGCACTGATTCATTTACTTTTGATTTGTCATGTGCAATCCTGTAATTATCGGTTTTCCTTCCAATCTTTTGACTTTGTGCTTCTTGACGTAAATGGTTTACCTTGAAAATTGTCCAGTGTTTCGTAAAAGTATCCATATAAGGCATGATCAAACAATGATGCCTCCTCATTTTTATCTTCCTTGTCAGTGATCAGTCATTTGCCAAAAATTATTCTTTGATGTCCCCGAATCTCCTGTTTCTCCTTCTGAAATTACATTAAGGACCAACGGTTGGAAGCTAATTAAAAAGAGCTTTGTAGCAAAGTGGTTTTAGCTCAGCTGCATCTCATGATCTACAGCCTCTTTTAAAACTATCAGATGCTAGGCCGTATCCCATGCTTACTAATTTTATCCCATTAACAATTACTTGAGGTAGGTTACTGTTATTATCCTAATTTTATAGATGAAGAGGCTGAGGTACAGAAAAGATGGATGACTTGTTCACAGACACACATTGTAGGCCAGAGAGCTGGAATTTGAAGCCAGGCAGTCTGATTCCAGAATCTATACTTTTTTCTTTTTTTTTAAATTTTTATTGGAGTATAGTTAATTTACAATGTTGTGTTAGTTTCTATTGTACAGCAAAGTGAATTGGTTATATATATATAGCTATCCACTCTTTTTTAGATTCTTTCCCCACATAGGTCATTACAGAGTACTGAGTAGAGTTCCCTGAGCTATACAGTAGTTCCTTATTAGTTATCTATTTTATATATAGCAGTGTCTATATGTCAATCCCAATCTCCCAGTTTATCCACCCCCCACCCCCCACTTTCCCCGCCCCCGTAACCATGTTTGTTTTCTACATCTGTGACTCTATTTCTGTTTTCTAAATAAATTCATTTGTACCATTTTTTTTAGATTCCACATATAAGCGATATCACATGATATTTGCCTTGTGGTACATATATACAATGGAATATTACTCAGCCATAAAAAAAGAACGAAATAATGCCATTTGCAGCAACATGGATGGACCTAGAGATTGTCATACAGAGTGAAGTAAGTCAGAATCTATACTCTTTACCTCTAAGCCTCTTATACTTCCTGAATCAGAGTCTCTAAAGTGTTGGTGTCTGACTATCTCTTATTTTATAAAACAAACAAATCTCCACAGTGCCAGGTTTGGGGACCTCTAGGTTAAAAGCTACTCTATTGGAGACACTCATGAGCTGAGGGAGGTGCTTACACTCAGTCAGGAGCTAAGAGCTTCCCGCTGACCCACCTGGTTGTCTGAAATAGGTACCATCTGCTGTGATTAAGAGTTTGACATCCATTTTCTCCTTACAACTGCCCTTCAAAGTAAGTATTGTTATCCTTATTTTATAAAGGAAGAAACTGAGTTTTGAGAAGATAACCCGCCCCAGGTCATTCTCAGTAAGTGGCGAGGCAGAATTCAAGCTCTTAACATCAATCCTGCCTCTTCCATTAAGGTCCACCAGTCAATCTCGATCAACTGGTTAGAGCACCTGGTGCTCTGCAATCTTCAAAGCAGAACCATAAACATGATTAGCTTTCAAGACTCCAGGGGAAAATTGCAATGGTAGAACCTCAAGCATTGTGATAAATGTATAGGAAAGATATATGGGGACCAGGAGGTTTGCTCCGCACCTTCTCAGATTACAGCACCTCTGTGGAAGTGCAGCCTGTGTGTACCCACCCACGCCTCCCACAGAGCTTCCCTCCAGTGAAATAGTAAGCCAAGGAGTTGGCTCTTTCTGGCTCCCGCACTGTGAATTCTCTCTTCCTTTTCCTTTTTTCGGATCTACCATGAAACTTTGCCATGTGCCGTACAGTGTGGAGAAGTTTTTAAACAAATGCTCTGTGTATGATTGTTAATGTTTGCCCAATTTAAATAAACCACTGTTCATTGTATTGTACATAATGATGAAACTCATTAACTGCAAAATGGCTTTATGCTCCCTGGTCTAAAATATAGAATATGCTCAATATTAAAAATTAAAATTGATCCATCAATCTAATGGCTAAATAGGGATATTAAAAAGTCAGAGGCATTATTTGAATCCATGTAAAATTGTCATGGGATTCATGAAAATCATTGGCAAATTTTGACACAGGACAGAGCCTGAGGTAAAAATAAAATCGCATGCAGACTGAATCACAGATTTGTGATGTCCATTTAGTATAAGGGTTCATCTAATTATACCCTGGTCTCAGCTTGATGGAGTCATTAGCTCCATCCCACCTCTCAGCCAGTTCTCTCCCAGGGTCACCTGAGGTACATGCGCTAACCGGAACAGGGGGTGATCCCAACTGTAAATCAGCCAAGGGCTTCCCTGTGCTGGCATTGTCTTCAGCTCTTTGTAGTATTTTAATCATTTCAAAGTCTTTCTGGTTGGGTCTCTGCCTAACTAAGTGAAGCCTCTGTTGCTATTTGTTATTAAAACTTGTTTCAATTTCACTGCATTGGTGTACTGAGTCTTTACATAACTAAGCAATAAATGAAGCACTGCATATTTAGTTTGGGTAGATTTATATGACTAATTTTTTATATTAGTTTAATGCTAACTTCAAGACTTGGGGTTTTCTCCTCATTCTTCAGGGAGTTACAGTGGATGACCCATGAATTCTTGGTCATTTATCAGTCTTTTTAATCACACCGGTGCTCTCAAGATGTAACAGAAAGAACATACCAACTTTGACAATGGAAAAAGAAAATCTTTTATTTTACTCACTAATCCAAAAGAGGAATATGGATTTGGTCTTTTTGAACTATACTTTTTTTAAAGTTCATTTTACAATTATAATGTAATACAATATATGTTCATTTTAGAATGTATGAGAAATAGATAAAAGTGAAAAGAAATACCACATAGAATTCCACTGGCCAAAGATTATCTCATTTGAAATTTTTTGTTTATTTATTTAAAGTGATTTTTCTCTTCTGCACGCGATTTTTCTGAACTATACTCATAACAGACATCCAATTTTGAATCTAGTTTTTTAAACTTAACATTGTAAAAAAGTATTTTCTCATATTACATAAGTAATATTTTAAGAAATATAATATCCTGTTGAATAAATATATATAATGATTTGCATAAGCATTCAAAAACTGTTGGACAGTTTAGCCTGTTTTCAAGTTTTTACCATTTTAAAAACAATTCTTCAATTAACACCTTTGCATAGAAAACTCTCTCTCTGTATGCAGAATCTCATTTAGGATCCATTTCCAGAAGTAGAACTTTCTCGAAAATGAGTGTTCAATATTCCTTTGTATCTTATGAAATGGCTTTCTAAAAGGATTGTACCGATTTACATTGCCAGATTGCTGTTCAAACGTTTCTAATTCACTACATCCTCAAAAACATTGGTTATTACACAGGTTTAAATCCTCTCTAGGAATCTCAGTTGCTCATTGCCCTGGGTAGACTGGGTTCCAAGTGTTTTACAAGCCAAGCCAAGGTAAAGAATAGACCTTTCCGCTTTCAAATCAATCATTAAAAACATGAGAGTTCCTGACACATATTAGGCACTGGGAATTCAGGTTTAAAAAGGAGACATTGCTGAGGAATTTGCCTCTTCTTCCCACAGTGAGGGGGCATTTCCCCACAATTGTAAATCCACATCTTCTGCATGTCCAAAAACGTACTGGGGACTTCTCTGGTGGTCCAGTGGTAAAGACTCTGCACTCCCAATGCCGGGGGCATGAGTTCGATCCCTGGTCAGGGAACTAAGATCCTCATGCCACCTGGCACGGAAAAAAACAAAACAAAACAAAACCCCCAAAAACTTACTGGACATTTCCACCTGGATATCCCTCTCCTTTCTTTTTATGTTTCTTCTCTTTTTTCCTAGTTAACTCCTACATATTTATAGATCTCAGATGCCACATCCCTTCTATAGCGAAGTCTTCCCTGATGCCCTCCTTTGGGCCTGCATAGCTCCCTCTACTTCCTTCCTTCAACTTACCATGAGTTATTATTATATATTGTGTGATCATTTGATTAGGATCTATTTCCCTTCTAGGCTCTCATGGGAGCCACGGGGACATGTCTGTTTTGCCCACTCTTGTGTTCCCCAACAACTAGCACAGTCCCCAGTCTTCAGAGACATCCGGTCAATATTTATTGAATAAGCAAAAGGTAAGCTCAACTTGAACTTCCTCTGTTAAGCCAGAAATGCTCTCTCCCTCCTCTGAAATCCTATGGCTCTTGAGTCCCCCATCACTCACTCCGATGGCCTTTACGGTACGCTGCCTGGTAGTGTGGCTAATTGTACATGTCTTGTCTCCCCAGCTAGATCGTGAATGCCTGTGGGCCAGAGATCAGAGCTTCCATGCAACTGTAACTCTCATAGTGCTTAGCCCAATTTCCAGCATTTGACATGTGCACAGTAACACTTTATTCAGAGAAGTAATAAAGATGTTGGCTTTTCTTTTTCTGTCCCTAGCAATGTTGGTGGTGACGGGAGGAAGTTATAATTCCCTCATGTTTGGAAATACAATAGAGACCACATTTTATAGGTTAGAGCTAGGAAAAGATATTAGGATGTTGTCCTTTTATTGCAAGAACATCTCTGCCAATTTGCTTGGCAAAGCAAAGACTTTTCTGTAAGCACAGCAACTGGTTCTAATTTTATGCAAGAAAAGGAAAATACAACCCCAAAGCTGTATCTCCACACGAAGGTGAGTTGTTTTTATTCATTCATTTGAGTTACATTATATTTATTTGCTAATGATCATATACGTTCTCATCACAACTGTAACTATTTCAACCTTCAGCTTTTCACTCACCTTCAGAGTGGAAGATGTTGGGCAAGGGTGTCAGAAATGTGGGATGAACAGGTCAGAGCCAAGGGTGTGGACAAACACGAGGAGGACCAGATCTCTTTTGGGGACGCGTTGGCCAGGACCTGCCTGCAGAGAAGTGCAGAGATTCTCAGCGCTGGGCCAAGCATTCACCCTGAGGCATGGTTTTCAGAGAAAGTGCTGTGTCAGAGAAAGATGCAAAGCCAGCCCGAGGAGACCTGGACCGTGAGGGCTGGGGCGTGAGCAGGTTGCCTGGTGGAATGAAGAGAATAATGTAGGGAACAAGGTACAGCGAGGGTGAGGCCCTTGGTTTAGTAAGACGAGTCCTTGAATTTGGGAGCATCCAGCGGATACCTCTTTCATTCAGACCCAGGTTGCAGGAGGGCTGGGGCAGTTCCTCAAGGGTTCCAGGGTAGACCATGAAGGGGGGTAGGGGTGCTTCTGGCACATCCCTGTGTTTGAGATGCTTACAATTTGATTCTTCACTGATGGTCAAAACCGCAACTGACTTTAAGGAAAGACACTAAATTACACATGGGAAGGTACACGTCTGGATGCACACTCCAAAGCCCAGGATGCTGGGTGAACTATGGAGAGAGTGTGTCAGGGCTTCTGGAGTTATGCATTCAGGACTGTATCACTGGAGGAGGAGGTTAGAAAAAACCATCACGTTATACATTTCCTCCTTACACATTAAACCTTCTTCCCTCACCTTCTAACGTGCTCTGTTTGCCCTCTGATGGTCTTCCGCCTGGATTCTACCTCCTCATAGGACCTTCACAACGGCGCTGCCTTTTTTTTTTTTTTTTTACTTTTTTACACTTTATTTATTTATTTTTGGCTGTGTTGGGTCTTCGTTTCTGTGCGAGGGCTTTCTCTAGTTGCGGCGAGCGGGGGCCACTCTTCATCGCGGTGCGCGGGCCTCTCACTGTCGCCGTCTCTCCTGTTGCGGAGCACAGGCTCCAAACGCGCAGGCTCAGTACTTGTGGCTCACGGGCCCAGTTGCTCCGCGGCATGTGGGATCTTCCCAGACCAGGGCTCGAACCCGTGTCCCTTGCATTGGCAGGCAGATTCTCAACCACTGCGCCACCAGGGAAGCCCGGTGCTGTCTTTTGAGTGGGTTTTTTTATTCTCAGCCCTGTCTCCCTACTCACACTTAACTCCATGGTCTGTGTCCTGGAGCCGGGTCCTCCCCTCCCCAAGCCCATGTCAAACCAACTCAGATCTGGATGAGAAATGTGCACATTAATAGCCTGCTCGCCAACGATACTGAGTTGCATACTGTTGAAAGTGAGTTAGACATATTCTTACCCGCTGGGAGCACATAAGCTAAAGCAAAACAGACAGACACAGAAGAGACATAATAACTGACTACACACCAGAGGAAAAGGCAATGAAAAATTTATATTGTGAAAATCAAAGGGATTGTCATCATTCTCCCTTATCTACTGGAAGCCTCAAGCATCACCGCTATGTGGATGACTACTAAATCTTTGTCTCTCGACTTACTGCCTTACTCAACTTCCACCTGGAAATCTGCAATTGTGTCTGGTACATCTCTGCTCAAATATCTCATTCTCCAAGATGGGAATTTCCCACCTTAATGCATCATTCTTTGTCCCTTTCCCAGTATTTCTCTTCTCAGCTGGTTTGTCTGTACCTATACCAACCACGGACATTCTGTTAGCATTTTACAGATTATAAAACCTGTCCTCAACTTGGATTTAGTAATTTCCCCAATTACCTAGGTTTGGAGCCTGAAACATCAACATTAACTCCTGTTTCTCTTTCATCAAATTTTCTACCCATGTCCTTAGTTCAATCTACAAATAGTGTGATTATCATAACTCTTTTTTTTCCCTTGAGAAAAAAGAATGATCTCATTTATTTGTACGGAGAGAGCCAAAGGGTTTTTGCAAACTGAGATATCTACCATTGAGCGTAGGCAGTGCTGCAAATTTGAAACTAGGCCCCAGTGCAACGCAAGGCTTACTAACATAATGGACTATCAACGGGCTATTTGAAGCTGTTCTTTTTTTTTTTTATTAATTTATTTATTTATTTTTGGCTGTGTTGGGTCTTCGTTTCTGTGTGAGGGCTTTCTCTAGTTGTGGCGAGTGGGCACCACTCTTCATCACGGTGCGCGGGCCTCTCACTGTCGCGGCCTCTCTTGTTGCGGGGCACAGGCTCCAGACGCGCAGGCTCAGTAGTTGTGGCTCACGGGCCCAGTTGCTCCGCGGCATGTGGGATCCTCCCAGACCAGGGCTCGAACCCGTGTCCCCTGCATTGGCAGGCGGATTCTCAACCACTGCGCCACCAGGGAAGCCCTGAAGCTGTTCTTGATTATTGATTTGATGCATATACAACATCCACATAATAAAATACCACTTGATTTTTTTAATAGAAAATTGTGTTTTACCCCAATGTTCATAGCAGCACTATTCAGAATAGCCAAGACATAGAAACAATCTAAATGTCCATCAGCAGATGAATGGATAAAGAAGATGTGGTACATATACACAATGGAATATTACTCAGCCATAAAAAAAGAACGAAATAATGCCACTTGCAGCAACATGGATGGACCTAGAGATTATCATACTAAGTGAAGTAAGTCAGAAAGAGAAGGACAAATACCATATATCACTTATATGTGGAATCTAAAAATATGACACAGGGGACTTCCCTGGTAGTCCAATGGCTAAGACTTTGCCTTCCAATGCAGGGGGTGCGGGTTCGATCCCTGCCAGGGAGCTAAGATCCCGCATGCCTGGGGGCCAAACAATCAAAACATAAAGCAGAAGCAATATTGTAACAAATTCAATAAAGACTTTTAAAATGGTTCACATCAAAAACAATCTTAAAAAAAAAAGTAAAATAAAAATATGACACAAATGAACCTATCTACAAAAGAGAAACAGACTCACAGACACAGAGAACAGACTTATGGTTGCTGTGGGGATGGATTGGGAGTTTGGGATTAGCAGATGCAAACTGCTATATAGAGACTGGATAAACAACAGGTCCTATTGTATAGCACAGGGAACTATATTCAACATCCTGTGATAAATCATAATGGAAAAGAATGTATATATATAAATATATATATATAAAACTGAATCACTTTGCTGTACAGTAGAAATTAACACAACATTGTAAATCAACTATAGTTCAATAAAATAAAACTTTTTTATAAAGTAAAGAAAAGAAAAAGAAAATTGTGTTTTAGTAGACCCTTCTACAAGTGAAATGACATCTCTCATATATTTACCCTCATAGCAACAGGTATATCCACCCCAGATGAATTCTCTGTACTATTCCCCCGCCATAAACTGCCCCCTTTTTTTGTTTCTTTTTTTGGTTGAGGGATATTTTGCCACTTAGAACCCTTCCAAACAGCACCAAGAAGGCATGTTAAATTCAACATTTACTTTTTCTATCGGAGAGCTAACTAGAGGAGGAGAAAGAATAAAGGCAATAGATTTCTGGGGAAAGGAAAGAAGAACCCCAGGTAAACAGGATTTTGAGAGAAAGGCAATCCAGTGGATTAGAAGTTAGATTCATTCATAGACAATTTCCCACGGAGGGAGATGACTTGAACTGAAAAAAGCCAGCGCGGTGAAGCGCAGTGAAGACAGTGGCTGCCTCCACAGATACGTCAGCTATTTGGGGAGGATATCTGGGTGACTTTCTACCTTTCTGAACCCTAGGGCTGGCACTGCTAGCCAGTGGAAACATGAGTGTCAGCAGCACTAAGTAGGTTTAATTCGTTCAAGGAGTCTCGTGTTAAAAGCAACTCAAGAAAGTGTTTCAAATATTTTCTTAATTTGGAAGCTCTGCTTAGTGTAAAGCTTGACAAGAGAAGGGCTGAGATTCAAAATTACTGATAACAACTTCTAACAATAGAAAATTATAACATACTCATTTACAAAGCTTATATCCCTAATATGCCTTAACACCAGATTCACATGTATATCACATTTATAAGAATATAAATTGTATAACAAATGATACATTTATCCAGACATTTCAGGAGCAATTCTGAGCCCATGAGACACACTGTACTTTAATTTTTGCTAAACTAATCTTTTATATATGTGGAAAAAATTCATTCAGGTACCAGATTCTTTCATATTTAACTTCCCCCTTTGTTTTGCTTTTGGAAAACTCCCTAAAAGTCCATTTGGCTGTTTTTGATCACTTTAAAAATGGTGGAAATGTTTGTTTGCGGGAAAAAAAGACACATGAATTTTTATACTCAAAGCTAAAAATTGCTTTGTTTTTAATAATGTTGGCATGTACTAAATTTGGTTGTAGATGAGGAATGAGACCTTATTTATAGAAAGTCAATTTTGAGTACCTGTATTTGTAAATGTTAAAAAAATTTATTTCTGTACAGACCCAATGCAGTGTGCTACCTTTATTTAAGTACATTACTGTCCTTTTGCCTGTGTTTACTGTAAGCATGACTCAGTGATGACTTGCTTCTGTAAACCACAAAATTTGAAAAGTACATTATCTGAGTCAATATGAATTTTTAAAAATAATTAGATATGAATTTATGAGACTAGGTTGTAGATCTTCACAATACTTCTGGCTAATGGAGAAGCAAGAAAAGGGTCACCTAAATGATCAAATTTGAATTACAGAATTCTTCATTATTAAGAGATCATCAGTTTTATCACTTAATAAATATACAGTAGCTTGAACCGATGACTATCAGTGTGCTGTCAAATACAGGACTGCTATTTGGTAAGTGCAGACAACATTAAGTGAGTACTTCTTATCATCCCCAGTGGCTTGAAGGTGAGTGGAAATTGAGACATGCCTGTCTTTCCAGAACTGGGACTTGCTTTCTTTTTATTTTATTACTGCCTGACCTTGGTGGGAAACAGTATCATACAGTTACTTGGTGATGATGGCAGGCAAAGCCCAGGCATACCTCTCTCCCAGAGGACCAGAGCCCATAGGAGAGAAGCCCAGGAATGAGGGCCCCCGGTGTTGATGAGAGAGACCTTGAAAGACCTGGTACCCCAAAAGTACCCTCCGCCTGGAGAGCCTGATGTAGGTGCCACTGTCTCATTTGGAAAATAATTTCATTCGCAAACAGCTTTTGCTTTTAGAAAATGCATCATTTTGAGCAAATTTTTGCCTAGTTGCAACATCCAGCCTTCAACCCTATTCCACACCACACCACCCATACTGTATCTTCAGATTGTGTATCTTTTAAAAAATATATATTTATTTATTTATTTGGCTGCGTCGGGTCTTAGTTGCGGCATGCGGGACCCAGCTCCCTGACCAGGGATGGAACCCAGGCCCCCTGCACCGGGAGCACTGAGTCTCAACCACTAGACCACCAGGGAAATCCCCAGATTGTGTATCTTTTTAAAAACTACCTCTGGGAATTGTCCTTTCACTGCTGTGGGCCTGGTTCAATCCCTGGTCAGGGAACTAGGATCCCGCAAGCCCTGCGGTGCTGCAAAAAAAAAAAGAATTCCGGGATCAGACACACTAAAAAGAAAAGCCTAAAGGCTACCTCTTTAACCATGAATTTGTAGCCCACTAAAAAATTCCCAGAGTTTCTATCTTTTTAATCAAAGTTGATATTATGTTCATTCTCCCATAGCCTACCCTTTGTCTGTTTTAAGATAAGGTGTGTATTTGTTCTATTATATTTTATGTTTTGGATTTTTAATCTATCAATCTCAGCTATCGAGATAATATTGAATCCTAGTGCTTCCTAAGATTAGAAAGAAATCCACATTTATTGAAGCTCTCTCCTGGGTGTTTCACTTTGCTGTGTAGTTTAATTCTTGCAAAGCCTCTAGAAGTTATTCTCACATTACTGAGACTCGGAGAAGGAAATCGAAGCTCACAGAAGCTCCTGCAACTGGTGAGTGGGTGCGTGGACGCCTGGGTGGCACCCTCCAATGGGTCAGCAGTCCCTTGCAAGGTGGGTCAATCATAAACATGATAAAGTGGTCTTCCAGGCTAACAAAAACAATTCAATGGACAGGACTAGGGACAGACACTTCACAGTGGGGATCCCTCTTCAGGCTCATACAGGGCCAACAGCCCACTCAGGTTGTTCAATCATCCATGGAACCCACCACCTCCACGTGGAGCCCACGTATCTCCTCGGACCAAGAGACCCTGAGAGATTTTGTTATACATCTATCACAAATCATGGTAACACAGTACACAGCCTTCCCTTATTTTTTAAAATTAATCTCAATTATTTATTTATCTTCTGGGCATGGCATGTGGGATCTTTGTTCCCGGACCAGGAATCAAACCCGGGTCCTTGGCAATGAGAGCACGGTGTCCTAACCACTGGACCACCAGGGAATTCCCTAAAATCAATCTTTAAAAAAATCTTTTTGAATAACTGAAGCTAGTTTGGTTGTATCTTTCACTTGTTCCTTTTCTCAGTGTTTACTTACCATCTGTTTTTCATCAATTTTTAGGGTTTGCTGGGAATCAAAATCAAACAAATTCTGGTCTACATTCTCTGGAATATATTTTTCTTCCCTTGTTGAATTTTTGCACATTTGGTTGCTATCTGTTTTAAGTGTGTAAATGATTACTGAGAATGGCTCAGATTACATTTTTATACAACCATTGGATGTACTTCATGTTGTGTTTTTTTTAAATTGAGGTATAATTGACATATAACATTATATTAGTTTCAGGTGTACAATATAATGGTTTGATATTTGTATACATGATGAAATGACCAGCACAATGAGGCTTGTTAACATCTGTCACTATACATAGTTTCAGAATTTTTTTTCTTGCGATGAGAACTTTTAAGGTCTACTCTCTTAGCAACTTTCAAATATGCAGTACTGTATTATTTTTTTTAAATAAATTTATTTATTTTATCTTTGGCTGCGTTGGGTCTTTGTTGCTGTGCGTGGGCTTTTCTCTGGTTGTGGCGAGCAGGAGCTACTCTTCGTTGCGGTGCTCGGGCTTCTCACTGCAGTGGCTCCTCTTGTTGCAGATCACAGGCTCTAGGCGCGCGGGCTTCAGTAGTTGTGGCATGTGGGCTCAGTAGTTGTGGCGCACGGGCTTAGTTGCTCTGCGGCATGTGGGATCATCCCAGACCAGGGCTCGAACCTGTGTCCCCTGCACTGGCAGGCGGATTCTTAACCACTGCGCCACCAGGGAAGTCCCTGGGGATTTTTTTTTTTATATTCCACATGTAAGTGACATCATGCGGTATTTGTCTTTCTCTGTCTGACTTATTTCACTTAGCCTAGTAGCCTCTAGGTCCATCCTTGTCACAAATGGCAAGATCTCATTGTGTTTTATGGCTGAGTGGTATTCCATTGTCTTTATATACCACATCTTCTTTATCCATTCCTCTGTTGATAGGCACTTAGGTTGTTTCTGTATCTTGGCAATTTTAAATAATGCTTCAGTGAACATGGGGGTACATATATCTTTTCAAATTCGTGTTTTTGTTTTCTTTTGAAAACTACCCAGATGCTGGATCATATGGTAGTTCTATTTTTAGTTTTTTGAGGAATCTCCATACAGTTCTCCATAGTGGCTGCACCAATTTACATTCCCACCAACGGTGCATGAGGGTTTCCATTTCTCATGCTGCTTTGATGTTAAAGTGACAACGTTTTCATATTAGAAGTGTCTCTGCTATTCCTGGTCCCATTAGAAAGCCATCTTTCTCTTGTAATACTATTTTAATGCCCAGGGTTTTTTTGTTTTTTGCTTTTTGGTTTTTTTTTACTGACTTCAGGGTTATCTCTCTATAAACAGAGTCCAGGACTTCCCTCTTACTCTTGCGTTGGAGATGTTCAGAACTGAAATAAGTGTCAGTGAACCTCTGAGAGTCATGGCTGTTGTGCTCAGTCTTCCACAAAACCCTAGAGTGTGAGTCAAGTTCAAATTCAAGGGCAGATTTACCATTCTTCTTTGCAATCTCAAGTACATGGGTGATTTCTCTTCCAACTTTCTTGTCATGTAAGTCATGTAAGTGTGCACAAAAAGCCAGTGAGACGGAACAGCAAAGGACTGGCGTTTTGCTTTCCAAACATCTGAGGGTTAGGTGAGTCTGTAGACTGCTCAGCCAGGTTGCCCAGCGTGGGGCTGCCACCGAAGGACCTGCTGGTCCAGATGGATTCACTTAAGGCGCCGTAATCACTTATCTGCTCCCTCGTTTCAGCACGGCTCTTCCTGCATTCCTGACAGCACTTAGCTCTACTTAATGGACAGAATGTGATTCCCAGATGATGCCGCCTCATAAATCCAACCTACCGACCATACATTAACATCTTCAGCGGGCACAGAACCTGTGGCGTGCTCATTCCAGGAGTCTTACATTTTAAGATAAAGCAGTTGCCCTTGCAGGGAATTTGAACAACTTTAGAGCAAATCCAGTTTACTATTTACTATTTCCACAGGTGTGGGTTGGGGTGACCCTGCTCAACTAAGAGAACTCCCCATTGGCAGGACCAGTGGGAGGCTTGTCTGTAGCCATGAAGTCGGCTTGCCTCTGTGTCATCTGGAAAGGTTGCCAGGAAGCCTTGACCAAGGAAAGGAGAGTGTACGTGCTGCCTTGAATGAGGACAGAAATAGCCCAATTATAAGAAAGTTCTTAGAGCCAGATACCTGTTCACTCAGTGCATTGAGCGCCTAAAATAAACGGTTCTGCTCTAAGCTCCAGAGAGGGCATTAAAATATACACGATGGGGAACTTCCCTGGTGGTCCAGTGGTTAAGACTCCAAGCTGCCACTGCATGGGGCACAGGTTCAATTCCTGGTCAGGGAACTAAGGTCCTGCAGCCCGTGTGGCACAGCCAAAAAAAAGATAATAATTAAAAAATAAATAAGTAAAAAATAAATAAATAAAATATACGTGATGGGCTCCGACTGAAAGACGAGTTTAAGCTTGCCCTTTGGTTTTGGAGTTATGTTTTGAGTTTGGCAGTGTGCTATGTATGTCTTTACCTTCTTCCATGTGGTAGTCTCTCAGCCTTCAGCGATTGGGATGGATATAGTTTCCCTGAGAAGCCCACCCTGAGCACCTTATCTGAAGTAGTCTCCTCCCTCCTTCCACCCCTGTGTATCACATCACTTTGCTTATTTACTTCACGGCACAGACCACAGTTTATGTTATTTCATTTTTTAAAAAAATAAATTTATTTATTTGTATTTATTTATTTTTGGCTGTGTTGGGTCTTTGTTGCTGCGCAGGCTTTCTCTAGTTGCGGCGAGCAGGGGCTACTCTTCGTTGCGGTGCGCGGGCTTCTCATTGCAGTGGCTTCTCTTGTTGTGGAGCACGGGCTCTAGGCGCATGGGCTTCAGTAGTTGTAGCACGAGGGCTCAGTAGTTGTGGCTCGCGGGCTCTAGAGCGCAGGCTCAGTAGTTGTGGTGCACAGGCTTAGTTGCTCCGCGGCACGTGGGATCTTCCCAAACCAGGGCTCGAACCCGTTTCCCCTGCATTGGCAGGTGGATTCTTAACCACTGCACCACCAGGGAAGTCCCAGACCACAATTTATAATCTGAAATTTGTTTACCTGCATGTGTATTTTCTGTCTCATATACTTGTTTATTATCTCACTATCTCAGGGACCCTCTGTTTGTTTTTTTCTTTCTACAGTATCCCCAATACGTAGCACACAATGCCTAATTGGTACTTAGTAGGTTCTTAATAAATAATGAATTAATAAGTGAATCCATCCATTCAGTAGCTAGCACTATTGAAATTCAATGATGAGATCCCTTATTTTTTTTAAAGCTTTCTATTTAGTTGTTATAAAGTTGCATATATTTTATTATAAGATTTTATTCGTCATACTTGTAAACTGGTTTGGGACAAGTTGCTCAAACCCCAACTCCAATGCCTACCAATAGACCTAAGGTTTTTTCAGACGTGGTGGTATTTATTTATTAGCTATCCCAATTCTCTTAAATCCTGATGTGTTTGCTCCTATTACAGCGGCGCCAATGTTATCAGACTGACCTCTCCGTTGGCAAGAGCTATGGTGTCTCCAGTGAGTATTCACACTGAGGGCAGGGAAGGAGGGGTGAGTAAAATGATCCAAGGAGTTTGGGGAGAAAATACTAGAACTTTTGTTTATGTACTTTTACTTACAGATAAGAAAGAAATTAAGCTTTATGAATATTTAATATGTTTTGACAGCAGTCCATGTATAAATCTGTACATTAACAAACAGACATTAGGGGTACATGCTCAATTTTTTTTACTGATGAATTTCTCAATTTGAAAAGTGTAGGGACATCACTGTTGGTCCAGTGGTTAAGACGCCACGCTTCCACTGCAGGGGGGCGCGCAGGTTTGATCCCTGGTCGGGGAACTAAGATTCCACATGCCGTATAGCACTGCCAAAAGATAAAATAAAATAAAAAGTGTAGAAGCCAGTAGACCACAATATCATGTTAATGTAAGTTTCTTAAAGGCACAATTGTTTGTTTGATTAATGAGGTCAAAAATCACGGATGCTGCTCAGTTCAGGATAATTCACTTTCCATTGGAAGAAATGAAAGCATTAGGTTGTACCTCTGGCCTGTCTGTAGTTCTCCACAATATCACTTTGTAAACACTTAGGATCAGTCCTAGGAAAACAACTCAAGGGGAAGCCTCACTGACAGTGGGTCAGTAGAATTATCTTAGTTTATGAAGGGCAGAATATTCTATTTTTACCATATGCTTTTCCCTCAGGGCTTCATGAGTCAGGGAAACTGTGTCTGTTCCCGAGTTGATGCGTAATCCTGCTTGAGTTGATGAAGGTCAAACTGGAGGGCCATTTATGTGATGGGAACTTACATGCTTCGCTTGCATACTTCTGGTGGCGTGGGACTCACTGCCTCTTGAATGACTCTACTCCTCATGTTGACTTGAACTCTGCTCTTCCATAACATCTGTCCATAGGTCTTCCCAACCCTCCAAACAAGCCCAACCCTCTTCCACATGAATGCTTCCCAAGGGCTGGAAGAGAGCTTCTTGGGTCTCTGATAGGTTTTTCTGCTTCAGGCCAGATATTCCTAGGCTTTTCAAGCTTTCCCCAAATTCCATGGTCTTTAGAAACCACACACCCTAGTCATCTTCCTTGAAATGAGCTCTGGTTTATCTGTCTCCCCTGCAGTGCGGTGCCCAGAACTATATGTGATTTCAGAGAGATGGCCTAGCGAGTATAGGCCAGGCACCCTCCCCCGCCTTGCTCTGAACACTGTGTTTGTATCACGTACATGAGTGTGGAGCTGGCTCTTCTTGCAGACACATGACGTTGCAGACACACGCTGAGCCTCGGGATTAGGAAATCCCCTCTCTCCTCACCAGGAACAAAAGTGAATGATGGATCCTTTTTTCATGGCACTCTGGACTTCAGAGGGAAAAATATGCTATAAATTTAGAGCACTAGCTATTTGCAACATTCTGCTGGCTTCTGATCCTTATCGATGAGCACGCAGACTGATTTATGTCGGCAGCCAGAGTGTACATACTCTTTTGCATTCTTCTCTTTCCTCTTGCGATTCTCTTACGTGTGCATTTCGATCTATCAACAGAATCTGTAAACTCGATTCCCTTTAAGAGCAACATAACGTTCCATTGTCTTAATGTACCATAGTTCGCATAACCTTTTCTCAATGTGGGGCATTGGGTCACACCCCATTTTTCCACCGCTGTGAATGGTGTTACCGTAAACCTCTCTGTGCTATTTGCTTTCTTTTCTCTTTTGCATATTACCCTGAGGTATATTCCACAGTGGGACGATTGGGTCAAAGTGTATGAACACTTTCATAGCTCTCTTTATATATTGCCAGGCTGATCTCCAGAGGGGATGGATATTTTTCAAAAGTGCCAAATAAGACAATGGGGCCTGCAGAGATTGTAGCTTAACTGGAAAGGTTGGTCCTGCATGTTGCCTCAAGTCCCCTTTCCAGTCCCCTTTCCAGCACCGGTGATCGAAACGTGAGGGAGGGGACTCTAGGAAGACCAGCACCCTTTGTACCCAGAAGTGTTTACCCAGAAGTGCATTTGCTTCTTTCCTCTGAGGGGATTTGTGTCTTCTGAGAAGAGGTTGCACAGCCTGACCTAGGGTCTAATCCCAGTTTTACCACCCCTCACTGTGTGCTCTTAGACAAGTCCCCTAACCTCTCTGAGCCTGATTCCTTCCTCCTCTGTGCAGAGGTTAAATGATAGTCCTTACTCAGAGGGCTTTGAGAAGGTCTGGGCTCTTGTTATTACCTATGACTCGCTTGGTGTGAAGGCTCTATGTGTCTCCTCCTTCTTTGTACTGCTAGGGGCCAGCTCTGTGCTTGTCCCGTGGTTGAGGGCAGTAAATGTCTATTGTGGAATGCATGGATTGTCTTCACCCATGATCTCGTTTCTAGGTGTTCAGAAACTGGAAAAACATAATGGGAAATTTTATGAGGTATTATGTCTTTAACATGTAAGGAAAGGCCCGCACTTGAATGTTTGTAGGATGTGCCGGGTTTGGGGCCCGTGATTTGGTTTTCTCACCAATTATAGTATGTTGCTGCAGGAAGAGCATCTCCAGTTTTTCAAGACCTCCAGAGGTATAAGAGTTTGTAGATGAGATGGGCTGAAAGCTTAGGGAGAGAGGTCAGAGATAGCTCTTCGTTTTAGAGAAAGGTACTCACGGGGAAGGGCCTGGGTCTCTGGGTCTCCGGGGCTGTTTGCAGCACCCCCGAGTCTCTGAGAGGGGTTGGGAGGATTACAACCTGCCTTGCGTCTGTTCAGTCTTCTTGCTGTTCCTGCTGAGAAGTGAAAAGATGCTTCTGGATGTAGCCCCCCTCCACTGGGTAGACAATTCTTCCATTCTCCGACCGTCTAGGTTAAGGGTGACCACAAACGCTTGCTACCTCTTCCACTGAGAGGCGGCGTCTTGTGCCTCTAACCTTGGAGCTGGCCTGGCCTTGGTGACTTGCTCGACCAGTAGAATGCTACACAAGTGACGTTCTAGAACTTCTGGGGTAAAGACATAAGAAGTTTTACAGCTTCCACCCAGGTCTCTTGGAACACTTTCTCTGGGAGCCCTGAGCCACCATGTAAGAGGTTGACTGCCCGGAGACTTCCAGGCCAGGAGGTCTCATGAACATGCCCCGGCCAGCAGTTCCAGCCAAGCCCACCAGGCTCTAGGCATGTGAGTGGTGGAGTGAAGCCATGGACCCTCCAGATGAGGCCTCCGCCAGCTGATTCCTGAGTTGATGCCACATGAAGCAGAAAGATTGTCCAGTTGAACTTTCCCGAATTCCTGACCCACAGAATCATGAGACAGACTGTTCTTTTAACCTGCTAAGTCCTGGGAAAATTTATTATGCAGCAACGGATAAGAGAACACCAGGGCTACCTGGGCTGAGCTGAGCCTCAGCTCTGCTTCGTTCCCTTCCCTCAGCTCCACACAGCAGAAGCGACCCCGGGATCTGTGATCTCGCTTCTCCCTCTTTAGACTAAATATCAGAGGCCGTGCAGAAGTCACTGACGTCAGCCTTTCTATTCGACAGGATTCCCCCAATGTATTTTTGGCCTAGAGTCTATTATTTATGATCCCTTGTTGAATTTTACAGTCAGATAGGACAGGGAGAGTAGGCAGTGTTCCAGAATCCCAGCTAAATGGACTTTTCTGTTGTATTTAAAGAGGAAATGACAAGGCAAAAATCTCTAGAGCGCTTCCTGTTATACTAGTGCCCCCTCTTATGTGTGGGGTGACTCGGTTCTCTGGCAGCCCTGTTCTCAGGGTCTCAAATCCTAAATAAGGACCTGTTTAGAGCACCCAGATATTCAAGGAAGTCAGTACACATTCTTTTTTTTTTTAATTTTTAAATTTTTAATTTTTAATTTTTTTGGCCTCACCACGAGGCACACGGAGTCTTAGTTCCCCAACCAGGGATCGAACCCCTGCCCCCTGCAGTGGAAGAGCAGAGTCCTAACCACTGAACCACCAGGGAAGTCCCCAGTATACCTTCTTGACTATGCTCATCCCTCTTCTGGTAACTCAGGAGATTTTATTTACATGTATTTTATTTGAATTTATTTAAACACCTCAGAAGGTTAAAAATGCACCTTCCCTTGCTGATGTTTCCACATACCCCATGGTGACGATTAGCAGGACCCAGACACGCAGGAGAATCCAAAATAATGAAACAATTGCCATTTCAGTTTTCAGGCTTCTCTGCTATGACACGTCAATTATTAACTAAGAAATTAATCATTAAGGGCATTCACGAAATTGGCCCAACTCTCTCATTGGGCCACATTGCTCCTTACACAATGGAGGTGGTTAACTTCTGGTCTTCCATCCCTTTCCTAGCAATGCTGCCTCTCTGTGCTGTGTATTTTGAAGGGAGCCAACTCTTTTATTTCCATCTACTTCCGTGGCTGCACTAGTGACTGCTAGAGGCATCAAAACCAGCACTTCCTCTAACCTTCAACCCGTCTAAGCACATTCTCAAAGGTCAGTATTTCTATAGTGATTCATTTTTTCTTCATTCAATTATTTTTTGCCATCCATACATTTATTTACTTATTCAATAAGAATTGATTTAATGCTTGACATGTGTCAGATACTTTTGGCTTATTGCTTTTTTTTTCTCTCTTCCCTTCTCACCAAAAAAGAAAAAGGAAAAAAAAAAAAGGCTACTTCTTCATTCGGTGGTACGATTATTTTTTTTAACTAAAATAAGATAAAATTCTATAAAAAAAAAAAAAAATTTCATCTGGGATGGAAGAGGAAGAACACATGGCTCTCCTTTACAGGGGCTCACGGTGCTTAATAGATGCTCAATAAATAGGTGCTGAATAAGCAACCCCTCTTCGAGAGCCCATGCTGGGAATTCTTGCTGGGGAAACTGAAGCTCTGAGTAAGTAACGAGCACAAAGCTGGGCAATAACAAGGCAGGAAGGAACAAAGGCGTCTCTGACTCTGCATGCTGACCACATCACTGTATTCCTTTCCTCTCCTGCTCTGCTCTTCCTGGTCCCTCCACTGCAGTTAGTCATACATTGATTCAAAGTCTGAGACTTCGATCCCCTGGATTCTACCACACTGTCTCCTGGCTTCAAGGCAATGGTTATGAGAGGATCCTACTGCCAGTTATAGAGCGTTCTCTACTAATCTGTTATGGGAAAGCAACAACTGTATTTCAGTGAAAACAAAAGATGGCTCAGAAGAAATTTTAGCCCAGGAAAGATGCAAAAGGCCCTCTCAGAGCGCAAGATAAAGCCAACCCTTATCTTTGGAGCTAGCGAGTTGGTTGGCACTGAAAGCTTGATCAGGGTTACTGTCACGTGAGGAGGCTGGAAGTCCTGAAGCCCGGGGCATGACTGTACTGAGCACAGACCTTGGAGACCTTGAAACAGAACAGTCTGAAACCCAGCTGATTCAATAGCATTAAGGGCATTGCTGTTAACTCTACACCTCACCCAATCTATTTTAACATCACTCAATCCTTTCTTTAGAGCCTTTTTTCCTTCTTCCATTCTCATCATAGACATGGCCAATCAAGGCCAAGGTTTCAGAAGACGGGTGAATAGAATGGGGCAGTAACCGAAGCAATTCCCAGAGGCAGTTACTAAAGAGGGCTCACATGTCAAACATCTGTCATGGCTCACTTTCAAACTGTGGTTTGGCTGCCCAGGAGGCAGGAAGTAATACACAACTCCAAGGTGGCAGATGAGAAAGTTGCCTGAGTTTCAGAATAGAGACTGGAGACCCCATCTAGCAGACCTGCTGGACATTCAGCCTTGGTGAGTGGTGTTGACCCTGGTGTCTACTCTACGTGGGCTCTGAACCTTGCCCTGCCCTTTGCCCACATCTTTGGTTTCCCTCTCAAGAAGCACACAGCTGCTTTCTACTTTGGATTCCTGGTCTTAACTCTGTACTAACAGGCAGGTATTAGAATGGAAGGAGCTTCACTGGTCCAGTCTATGCTGATGCTGACCTGCTCTCTCACCCAATAACTGAAACTTTTGCCCGTTCTTCTGCCATCTCTCTTGCTGATGATGGCTACCAGTTGTCAAGGGCTCCCTCTCAACCTGTTCTCCATCTGATGTCCTGTACCCCATCCTACAACTCCCCAGGGCACATGAATAACATCTTGCTGTGGCAATATGGTGAATCATCACAAATTGGTCTGACCCAAGTTGATTAAGAAATATTAGACTTATGGAGTAAAAAGAGCTTGTGCCTAGGAACAAAATCATGTTTTTAATGAGAAAAAAATAGGACATAAAATTGTACCACGTAGCATAGACTTAAGTTATTATGCTTAGTAACTTAGACTTAAGAAGTTACTTAGAAGAAATAACAATCTTTAATGCATATGTGCCTAACAACAGAGCACCAAAATACATGAAACAAAACTGACAGAATGTAAGGAGAAATTGTAAGGAGATGAAACCACTATCATAGTTGGAAGATTAAACAACCCTCTATCAGAAATGGACAAATCCATGAAGCAAAAAAATCAGTAAAGACATAGTTGAACTCAATAGCACCATCAATCAACTGGATATAATAGACATCTCTAGACTACTTCATCCAAGTACAATGGAGTATACATTCTTCTCAAGCTCACATGGAACCTTTACCAAAATAGACCACCTTCTGGGCCATAAAACACACTTTAACAGCTGCAGAAGGAGAGAAATCATACAATGTCTGCTTTCAGACCACACTGGAATTAAACTAGAAATAAGAACAAAAAGACAGCTGGAAAATCCCAAATACTTGAATATTAAGTACACATTTAAACAAAACATGGTTCAAAGAAGAAATCTGGGCCCTGGAGCCCTAGGGGAGGGCGGCCTCACTGAGGCTGCCGGCTCTGGAGGGGCCCCAGCAGCCGAAGTTGCGACAGTCCTGGGGACCGCGGGCCGGTATGGAAAAACAAGGAGGTTTGTGCCTGAGATCATGTTGATGTGAAACCAGGGATGGCCACCTTGTCCCAGATCACTCATCCTGGGGTAAGCCAGCTGCCACGCCATGAGGACACTCAAGCAGCCCTAAGGAGAGATCCATGTGGCAAGGAACTGAGGCCTCCTACCTACAGCCACATACTTCTAAATATTTTCAAAACATTTGTATGAATTTTCATCCTCAGCAGCAGTGAATGAGATTCAAGGATTATACACATTCTTGTCAAACTTGATAATACCTGTCATTTTCATTTGAACTTTGTGGTTGTACTGGTGATGATGGGGTGCCGTGCAAGATATGACTTCATTAAACAGAATAGGTCAGGAGCCTCGGTCTCAATATCCCTGTTTAAAAAGTGTTATCACATGTCTGCCAGAAAGAATTGCTGATGACACTGGAAAAAGTTGAGAGTTATCCTTAACAATTAAGGGTTTTTCAGCAACATGGATGGACTTAGAGATTGTTATGCTGAGTGAAGCAAGTCAGACACAGAAAGACAGATATCATGTGATATTGCTTATATGCGGAATGTAAAAACAAAACGGTAGAAAAGAACTTATTTACAAAACAGAAATAGAGTCATGGATATAGAAAACAAACTTATGGTTACCAGGAGTTAAGTGGGGGAGGGATAATTTAGGAGAATGGGACTGACATATACACATTACTATATATAAAATAGATAAGTATTGGTATGGACCTGCTGTATAGCACAGGGAACTCTACTCAATGCTCTGTACTAGCCTATATGGGAAAAGAGTCTTAAAAAAAAACAAGGGTTTGAGGAGTATATAATAAATATATATGTGCAAAACTTTTAACATGAAAGGAAAAATAAATTAACCCTGTGGTCCCTGTTATGGTATAAACATTTTGTACCTCTAATTTTCAAATTTTGAAACCCAGCTCCCTTGTTGATGGTATTAGGAGGTGGGGCTTTAGGGAGGTGATTAGGTCATGAGGCCAGAGACCTCAAATATGGGATTAGTGACCTAATAAATGTAGCACACAAAAGATCTTATGCCCATTACATCATTTAATTACAGAGCCAGAAGACCCACATTATGAACCAGAAATTTGGCCCTCACCAGACACTAAGTTAGCTGGCAACTTTTTTTTTTTTAAATAAATAAATAAATTTTTTTTAAAAAAAGAGGAAATCTGAAGACAAATTTTAAAATACTTTGAACTAAATGAAAATAAAAATACAACTTAAACTATGTGGGATGCAGAAAAAGCAGTGTTTAGAGGGAAAGGTTTAGCATTAAATGAATATATTAGAAAAGAAGAAAAATCTAAAATCAATCATGTAAGCCTTAGGAAACTTAGGAAACTAGTGAAAGGAGAGCAAATTAAATCCAAAGAGAGCAGAAGAAAATAAATAAAAATTAGAGCAGAAATCAATGATATTGAAAACAAGAAATCAACAGAGAAAACTGACAAGACCAAAAGTTTGTTCTTTGAAAAGATCAGTAAATTGATAAGCCACTAACCAGGCTAACTAAGAAAACAAGAGAGAAGACACAAATGACTAACATCAGAAGTGAAAAAAAAGGATGCCATGGACATAAAAAGGCTAATAATGGAATATTATGAACAACTCTATGCCCACAAACGTGATAACCTAGATGAAATAGATCTACTCCTTGAAAGACACAATCTCCCAAAACTCACAGTAGAAGAAATAGACAATTTGAATAGACCTATATCTAATTTTAAAAATGAATCAACAATTAATAACTTTCCAAATCAGAAAGCACTAGGCCCATATGGATTCACTGGGGCAATTCTACCAAACATTTAAGAAAGAATGTATACTCATTCTCTACTATCTCTTCTAGAAGATAGACGCAAAGGCAATACTTCCTAACTTATACTATGAGCCCAGCATTACTCTAATACCAAAACCAGACAAAGACATTACAAGAAAAGAAAACTACAGACCAAGATCTCTCATGAACATAGATGGAAAAAATCCTCAGCAAAATATTAGCTAGTCAAATCCAGCAATGTATAGTAAGAATTATACACCATAACTAAGGGGGATTTATTCCAGCTATGCAAGGCTCATTCAATTAATGTAATCCATCACATCAACAGGCTAAAGGAGAAAAACCACGTGATCATATCGATAGATGCAGAAAAAATATTTGACAAAATCCAACACCCATGCGTGGTAAAAACTTTCAGCAAGCTAGGAATAGAGCAGGAACTTCCTCAATTTGATAAAGAACATCTACAGAAAAACTATGCCTAATATAACAAATGGTGAGAAACTACATTCTTTCCTGCTAAGATCAGAAACAAGGCAGGGATATTTTCTCCCACCATTCCTTTTAAACACTGTATTGCAAGTCCTAGCTAATGCAACAAGACAAGAAAGGGATATAAAAGGGATACAGGTTGGAGTGCTCGCTTCGGCAGCACGTATAATAAAATTGGAACGATACAGAGAAGATTAGCATGGCCCCTGCGCAAGGATGGGCACGCAAATTCGTGAAGCGTCCATATTTTAAAAAAAAAAAAGGTATACAGGTTGGGAAGAAATAAATAAAACTGTCTTTGTTTGAAGATGACATGACTGTCTATGTAGAAAATCTGAAAGAATCGACCAAAAAAACCCTGGAACTAAAGTTGGGTGATTATAGCAAGGTTGCAGGATACAAGGTTAAAATACAAAATTCAATCACTTTCCTATATATCAGTAATTTGAAATAAAAAACAATACCATTTAAATTAGCACCCCCGGGCTTCCCTGGTGGCACAGTGGTTGAGAATCTGCCTGCTAATGCAGGGGACACGGGTTCGAGCCCTGGTCTGGGAAGATCCCACATGCCGCGGAGCAACTAGGCCCGTGAGCCACAACTACTGAGCCTGCGCGTCTGGAGCCTGTGCTCCACAACGAGAGGCCGCGACAGTGAGAGGCCCGTGCACCGCGATGAAGAGTGGCCCCCGCTTGCTGCAACTAGAGAAAGCCCTCGCACAGAAACGAAGACCCAACACAGCCAAAAATATAAATAAATTAATTAATTAATTAAAAAAAAATTAGCACCCCCAATAATGACATATTTAGGTATAAATCTCAAATAACATGAACAAGATCTATGTGAGGAAAACTACAAAACTCTGATGAAAGAAATAAAAGAAATGAATAAATGAAGAGCTATTCAATATTCACAGATAGGAAGACTCAACATTGTCAAGAGGTCAGTTCTTTCCAACTTGATCTATAGATTCAATGCAATCCCAGTCAAAATCCCAGCAAGTTGTTTTGTGGATATTGACAAACTGATTCTAAAGTTAATATGGTGAGGCAAAAGATCCAGAATAGCCAACACAATATTGAAGGAGAAGAACAAAGTCAGAGGACTGACACGAACTGACTTCAAGACAGTAATCAAGATAGTCTTTTATTGGCAAAAAAATAGACTAATAGATCAATAGAACAGAACAGAGAACCCCGAAATAGACCCACATAAATATAGTCAACTCATCTTTGACAGAGCAGTAAAGGCAATACAATGGAGAAACGATAGTCTTTTCAACAAATGGTGCTGCAACAACAGACATCCACATAAAAACAAAAAACAAACAAGCAAAAAACAAAAAAAAAAGAAAGGAAAAAAAAAGAATCTGCACACAGACCTTACACCCATCACAAAATTAACTCAAAATGGAACATAAACCTAAAGTGAATGCAAAACTATAAAACTCTCCTACAAGATAACAGAGGGGAAAATCTAGATGACCTTTGTTATGGCAATGACTTTTTAAATACAACACCAAATGTATGTTCTATGAAAGAAGTAACTGATAAGCTGGATTTCATTAAAATTAAAAAAAAACTTCTGCTCTGCAAAAGACTCAGTCAAGAAAATGAGAAACCAAGCCACAGAATGTTATAAAATATTTGCAAAAGACATCTCATAAAAGGATCGTTATCCAGAATATACAAAGAACACTTAAAACTCAACAATAAGAAAATGAACAACCTAATTTTAAAATGGGCAAAATATCTGAACAGACACATCACCAAAGAAGGTATAAAGATGGAAAATGAGCATGTAAAAAGATGCTCAACATCATATGTCATTAGGGAAATGCAAATTAAAACAACAGTGAGATATCACTACACACCTATTCGAATGAAAAAAATCCCAAACTCTGACAACATCACCTATTGGTGAGGATGTGGAGCAACAGGAACTCACGTTCATTGCTGGTGGGAATACAAAATGGTATAGCCACTTTGGAAGACGGTTTGGCAGTTTCATACAAAACCAAATATACTCGTACTACACAATCCAGCAATCATGCTCCTTGGTATCTACCCAAATGAGTTGAAAACTTCTGTCCACACCAAAACCTGCACCCAGATGTTTATAACATCTTTGTTCATAACTGCAAAAACTAGAAGCAATCAAGATGTCCTTCAATAGGTGAATGGTTAAAAAAACTATGGTACATTACACAATGGAATATTATTCACTACTAAAAAAGAAATGAGTTACCAAGCCCTGAAAAGGTATGGAGGAAACTTAAGTGCATATTACTAAACGAAAGAAGCCAATCTATAAAAGCTATATACTATATGATTCCAACTATATGACATTCTGGAAAAGTCAAAACTATGGAGACAGTAGAATGTTCAGGGGTTAGAGGAGGAAGGGATGAATAGACGGAGCACAGAGGAATTTTAGGACAGTGAAACTATTCTGTTTAACACTATAAAAGTGGGTGTGTGTCATTATACGTTTGTGAAAACTTGTAGAATGTACAACACCAAGGGGGAACCCTAATGTAAACTGTGGACTTTAGGGGATAATGATGTCAGTATAGGTTCATCAGTTGTATCAAATACACCACTGTGGTGCAGGATGTCAACAGTGTGGGAGCCTGTGCATATATGGGGGGAGGGGAATAAGGGAACTCTCTGTACCTTCCTGTCAGTTTTGCTGTGAACCTAAGACTGCTCTGAAAAATAAAGACTATTTAGAAACAAACAAGAAAACCCAAAACATCAAAAGAAGCAGGACATAAAATAGGATAGCATAACGTAAACTCAGACTGGAGAAAAGGAGACTAAAATGTTAATAGTGACTACTATCTCTGGATAGTGGAATTATAGATTATTTTAATTTTATATTTTATTTTGTCTTCCAAATTCTCTATAAAGATTATGTACTACTTAGATAATCATAGAGATTAGAGGACCTAGAGATGATCATACTCAGTGAAGTAAGTCAGACAAAGACAAATATCATATGATATCACTTGTATGTGGAATCTAAAAAAATGATGCAAATGAGCTTATTTACAAAACAGAAACAGACTGACAGACATAGAAAACAAACTGATGGTTACCAAAGGGGAAAGGGGGGAGGGATAAATTAGGAGTATGGGAATAACAGATACACACTACTATATATAAAATAAACAGCAAGGACCTACTGTATAGCACAGAGAACTATATTCAATATCCTATAATAAACCATAAGGGAAAAGAATCTGAAAGAGAGTAAGTATATATTGATACATATATGTATAACTGAATCACTTTGCTCTACACCAGAAACTAACACAACACTGTAAATCAACTATCCTTCAATAGAAAAATAAATTTGAAAAAAGACTATGTATCACTTAGATAATCAGAAAAACAACAATATTTATTTTTAAATAACAGGAAATGAAAGAGTACAGACTTTGAACTCGGGACTGAATTCAAGCTGGGCTTCACCTCTTACTAGCTCTGTGACCCACAGACCTTTAGCATTGCAAACCTCAGTTTCTGCATCTGTAAAATGAGGCTAATAAAACCTACCCCACAGTGGTTTGCGTGTGTGCATCTGTGTGTGAGTGAAGCTGAAACTATACTAGGAAAATGAATGTGCAAGGCGCCTGAGGGATGCTCAATGCGGATTAATTTCTGAGCCCTTTAAGGATATTTGGGAGTTCATAGGTTCCAAGGAGATTTTGCTGGGCGTACACAAGGCCTGTTGCTCACCCTTCTCCCTTTCCCACCCCAACATTCCTGATGAAACCAACAACCAGCCTGGGCAGCCCACCGCCCCAGGCGCTAAGCGGCTCCATTTTGGAGGAGAGAGGGGAGCCCTGGAAAGGAAGCTGGAGGAAACTTTTCTACTTTGAAAACCCCAGAAAGTGCAAGGCTCTGGAACAGGCTGACGTTTGTTCTTTTTATCCCTCTGCCATCCTTTAAACAAGACTCTGTGCTTCCTGTTCCAGCCTGAGGGAGAAGCCAAGGGTACACGTCACCAGAAAATAGCTGCGGGCCAAAGTCTTACATGAGGATTTGGATACGGAGTGGGCTTTTGACAGACAGGGAGGGGACGTTGCAGACCTGGGAAGGCAAGGAAGGGCGCCCAGCGCCCCAAGGACGACAGGAACAAAGGACTTAGTCTCCCAACAAGCCTGGGCCAAAGCAGGCGGAATTGGGCGAGTCGGGATCGGAAAACAACCCGACCCCCTCCAGCTAAGAGTTAGGTGTGGAATGTGAGAGGAAGGTGAATGGAATGTAATGAAGCGACTTTGGTTCTTATTCACATTCAGTTTGACTTTGAAGCATTCCAAACATGGTGGGAACAAAGCCTGTTTGGAGAGGATTGTTATCTGAGGACCCGGCAGGATGGAAGGGAAGGGGCGGGGGGTGATGGCTGACAGCTCCAGAGAGCATTCCAACTTGCAGATAAGGGAAGCCAGAAGGTTAGGAATGATTCAATGGACGTCTACAGAACTGCTCGTTCCACTCCTGATGAAATGAGATAAATCAGAACTTTCGATGCTACATGGGTCCTTTTGTAATGCTGGAATTGATCAGTGGCTGTCAGATTTCAACTAAAGACGGTTCCTCTTACTCCAAATTTGAATTTCAGAAAACTTGCCTATTCTCTTTCACTTCTCTCATTTTCATTGGTAGGATAGGATTTTAAAAGCTAAGAAAATTCGAATTAAAGCTACCAGTGATGGTCATGTTACGGGGTCCGACCATGACAAGAGGGTGGCAATAGATGACGATAAAATTCCATAGGCACCTTTCAGCGATAAACTTGACTCCCTTGTCTTTGTCGCCTTACCTGCCTCCAGCCAAATTCCCTTTTGTCCCATGGGCTCTTCCTGTGCTAATGGGTACAAGCCATTTCTTGGAGTGGAAATGAAAGAAGATAGTGGCTAATGTACCCTCAGCATCACACATGTTCACTGACCACCATGAGGGTATAAAGAGGTAGGGGACTCATTCCCTGCTTTCAGTGACCTTATACTGTGCTTTTGGGAAATGGAAGAATCTCCAACACTTTAAATGGATGGATTATGAGGTTATGCAGGACACCCATGAGAGGCGGGTGGGTCATTTCTGACCCTACTGCATCATTCCGCCGCTGACTCTCTCTCCTTGACCTCCCCGGCTCCCTATATTAACCCACCAAAATGTTATTCTGGAGGAGAAAGCAGGGCCTTTGCACTTGCTGTTCTCTCTGCTGTAAAGCCCTTCCCCCAGATCTCAGCATGGCTCACCCCCTTACCCCTCACCTTTGGGCTTTTGCTCAAATGTCATCTTCACAATAAAGCTTTCTGATATGGGTTGAATTGTGTCCCTTTGAAAGATGTTGAAGTCCTAACCCCTAGTGCCTGTTAATATGACCTTATTTTGAAGTAAGGTCTTTGCAGATGATCCAGATAAAATGAAGTCATTCATTAGGGTGAAATCCTAAGCCAACATGACGGGTGTTCTTATAGAAAGGGGAAATTTACAAACAGAGACAGACACATACAAAGGGAAGGTGGTGTGAAGTCACAAGGAGAAGATAGCCATCTACCAGCCAAGGAACACCTGAGGTTACCAGAAGCCAGGAGAGAGACATGGAACTAATTCTCCCTCACAGCCTCAGAAGGAACAGACCCTACCAATACCTTGGTTTCAGAGGTCTGTGAGACAATATATTTCTCTTATTTAAGGCATTTACTTTGTGGTACTTTATTATAGCAGCCCCGGGGAGCTAATATACCTTCCTTGACCCACACTATTTAAAATTGCACTGTCTGTACCTCTTGTTTTCTCCAGAGTACTTATTACTGTCAAATATCCTCTATATGTAGCTGTTTACTTGTTCACTCGGGTATTTGTTTATAGTCTGTCTCCCTCCACTGGAATGTAAGCACCATGAAGGCAGAGATTTTTGCACGTTTTCTTCATGGATTCCCTGTACCTAAAATGAGTACTGCCCTTACACACTGTAAGCTGCAGGAGGCCCTCTCTGGCCCTCCTCTGGTCCTACCTCCCTCCCCGCTCCCCCCTGCAGACTCTGTGTGGCCAAGTGGATATGCCACACGGAGCCTCCACCCCTCCTTCCAGAACATGTACCAAGAGCCCACACTTTGGCCCCAAGCCTACTTCCAGAGTCTGCATAGGCCTCTTCCTGGGGTCCATCCTCCTTTGACTCCAGCCGGATGGGTGTGGACGGAGCTTAGACAAGCTGGCTGGAGCGTCCACACGGTTTGCACAGGGCCCTTCCTGGTGTGGGATAAAGTCTCGGGGAGATGAGAAGAAGAGGGGGACACAGGCCAGGGTCTTACTTTGTCCTCTGCCTCATGCCTCACAAAAGGTAGGGGATTAGGGGTGATTCTGCCTTGAATAATGCTGGAACGTAGCAGGCACTCAGTGAATATGAATAAGTGAATAAATGAATGTGGGAGTTACTCTTAAAAGTTGTTTTTTTCCCTCTGACTCACACAGTCCTTTAAGGAGAACATCAAAACTTCAGTGATTCAAATGGAACGCAGGGTGTATTCCTTGCTTTCAAATCCAACCCAGCCTCCTACAACAGTGAAATTGACAAGACACTCCCATCACCCAGGGCCCTTCATCTTTGCTTATGATGTGTTTATTGGGACGTAACCACAACATAAGTTGAGGAAGATCTCTAATTGTTAAGTAAATCCATCCACTTATAGATTTATATTTATTAGGGGCCTACTCTTTGCCAGGCACTGTTCAAAGTGCTGAACACAAAGAAAAATAAGACACTCTACATTTCTCTAGGACGCTCAGTCACGTGAACCCTCAGAGGACAGTTGGGAAGACGTGCTCCTGGAACTCCGTGGAGAACAGGCTAGTCTGAAGGACATTTGTGGCTAGAGAGAAGGAAGGAATGTAGCCTGTAGCTTTGCAGAATTTCTCTGGTGGTCTCAAGTTTTGGATATATGATCAACTTTTTTGATGTATGTGGTCCAACTTAGTTGCTCACATTTCATAGCAAAAATGGTTTACTTTTCTGGTTGAGTTCTTAACAGAAGCATTGAATGTTAAAATGTTTCCTTGATCATCACATTGAAACCCCAGTTGTATTAGTTAGGAATCCTTTGGTTGCAGGTAACACAAAATTCAACCCAACCAGTGTACACAATAAATGGAATTTGCTGGCTCATATAACTGTAAAGTCCAGATATATGGTGGTTTTCAGGCAAACCTTGATCCCAGGCTCAATAATTTCAAAACTGGTCCAATTTATTTTCATGCCTTTCTCTGCCTGTTATGTCTCCAGGCTAGCTTTTCCATCATCACAAGATGACTACTAGCACCTTTTCTGGACTGAATCTTTTTTTTAATATTTATTTATTTATTTGTTTGTTTATTTGGCTGCACCAGGTCTTAGTTGTGGCATGCGGGATCTTCGTTGCAGCATTCAGGATTTTTAGTTGCGGCATGCAGGCTCTTAGTTGAGACATGTGAGATCTAGTTCCCTGAACAGGGATTGAACCCGGGCCCCCTGCATTGGGAGTGCAGAGTCTTAACCACTGGAGCACCAGGGAAGTCCCTGGACTGAATCTTTTTCATTCTTGTCCAGGTGGAAAAGAGCATCTTTGGAGGTCACTTCCATAGAAAAGTAAGAAAGTTTCTATCCTTGCAATCCCCAGCAAATGTCATCTCATCTTGCATTTCATTGGCCTGGAGTGGAGTATTTGCCCATCTTGGACCAATCACTGTGGCCAGCAGCATGGCAGGATGTGATGATTGGCTTAAACCAAATAGGGCTTGCCCTTTGTGGTGGTTGATTTGCTGTGTCAACTTGATGGACACGGGGTTTCCGATATTGGTCAAACATTTTTTCTGAGTGTGTCTGTGAGGGTGTTTCTGAATAAGATGAACATCTGAATTTGTAGACTGAGTAAAGCAGATTGCCCTCCCCAGTGTTGGTGAGCCTCTTCTAATCCGTTGGAGGCCGGAATAGAACAAAGGGCTGAGGGGGAAGGAAGAATTTGCTCTCTACCTGTTTTTGAGCAATGACATCAGTTTCCTCCTGTCCTTGGACTTGAACTCAATTCATCCGCTCTCCTGGGTCTCCAGCTTGCAGATGGCAGATTGTGGGGCTTCTCAGCCCCACATGAGTCAATTCTTTATAATTAATCTCCATATATATGGGTTCTGTTTCTCTGGAAAATCCTGACTAATACACCCCTGGAGCCAGGAGTGGGATCAGATTTTTCCCAAAGGGCATTGACTGCATGTGTGAAGAATGGATAAATGATGAAAATTGGGATTCTGTTATTGAATGGAAGGAAGGAAGAAAAAAATTGGTGAGAGAAAAAGAACAAGCATCTGTGACACTTGCATCTCTCCTGTCTTTAGTGGCAGAGCCCTAGTACTTACTTCTCTACGCCCCATGCTGCCTCTTATTATTTATTGCCTGTCCTGGGTAACTCACTGTGCTAGGTGCTGTGGGAAAATAAGGCCCCCAAATGTCCAAGAAACTAGAGTTTAATATGATATAGAAGGCATCCACAAATAGCTACAGTGGAAGATAGTGTAATAATACATGTTATCAAAGAAAAATAAGTAGAGTGCTCCCTGTAGAAAAACTTCACCCTATAGACACATGGTACTCCTCTCCTTAGTAGGGTTGCACACCACTTTTTGCACTGTGTGCTGAGAATCCTTACCCCATGGACAGTGGGTTTCACAGAAACAGCACATTGCACAATCTTTCCTAAAAATTAACATGTAAGATGAACAAATATGGAGAAAATGCAAATCTCTCATGTCCAGGACTCTTACCATGTCCTTTAGAGGAACTGGAGGCTTAATTGAGTGGTATATTATGCAAACTTGAGCTTTAAAATGTGCCCTTGAGCCTCCAGATATATTCCTGAAATATTTTTCCCTACATGAGAGAATATCTAGTGAGAACCTTTCTTCCTTCCCTAATTCTAAAATAGTTGTTTTTTTCCCCACATTTCCCTGCTCAACACTAGAAAGAGGGCACAATTCTTTTGTTCTGAATTTCATGGGTTACGTTTTTAAAAATGCCTAGCCTAGTGCTTTGTGCATATCAGGTCCTTGATCAATGCTGGCTGAACCTGAGTCTACAACTACAAATGATTATCATGTCTGTCTTCTCCTTAAGATATTCTGCTTACTCATGCAGCTCAATATCAAAAAAATAAACAACCCAATCAAAAAATGGGCAAAAAACCTAAAGAGACATTTCTCCAAAGAAGACATACAGATGGCCAAGAGGCACATGAAAAGATGATCAACATCACTAATTATTAGAAAAAATGCAAATCAAAACTACAGTGAGATATCACCTCACACCGGTCAGAATGGCCATCACCAAAAAGTCGGCAAACAATAAATGCTGGAGAGGGTGTGGAGAAAAGGGAACCCTCCTACACTGTTGGTGGGAATGTAAATTGATACAGCCACTATGGAGAATAGTGTGGAGGTTCCTTAAAAAACTAAAAATAGAGCTACCATATGATTCAGCAATCCCACTCCTGGGCATATATCCAGAGAAAAACATGGTGCAAAAGGATACATGCACCCCAGTGTTCACTGCAGCACTGTTTACAATAGCCAAGACATGGAAGCAACTTAAATGTTCATCAACAGATGAACGGATAAAGAAGATATGTCACATATATACAATGGAATATTACTCAGCCATTAAAAAGAATGAAATAATGCCATTTGCAGCAACATGGATGGACCTAGAGATTATCATACTAAATGAAGTAAGTCAGACACAGAAAGACAAATATCATATGCTATCACTTATATGCGGAATCTTAAAAAATGATACAAATGAACTTATTTACAGAACAGAAACAGAATCACAGACTTAGAGAACGAACTTATGGTTACCAGGGAGGAAGGGTCGGGAGGAGGGATAGATTGGGAGTTTGAGATTGACATGTACACACTGCTATATTTAAAATAAAATGCCTTTCCATGAAAAAAAAAGATATTCTGCTTAAGCAACACCTGACTTCCAAGTCTTCCCGGCTAAAGGTTTCATTCCCCTGTGCTATTTACATGGAAGTTACCCATCTCCTCATTGGGCTCATTCTCTCGGGTACCTAATATTATCATCCTCATCAAGGGTTGCAAGCTCAAATGGCTACAGGGGCTGAGCAGGTAAACAAAATAGTGAAGCAATTACGGTCGGCTTTCCATAAGTAGTCTGATACCAATCTTGACATCGCATTCTTTATTTTTTTATATCCCCCTCAAACAGAGACATTGAACACAATAACGAGAAATCATTAGTTAACAGGAAATTTTATGGAGAGAAGGGCAAAGTATTTGAGTGCCAAGAGAAGAGATAATCAAACTCTCCATCTTTCCCCAGAAGATCTTCCCTGCCAGCTACCTTCCCTCTCTGCCTCCTCTTTCCCACATAACCTCTATATGGAGGTAGCAGAATCTGAAATAAAACAAGGACAGAACTTGACTCAGTCAGGTGCAGATGCCCATGTCTCTTGAGGCAGATTCCACCCATGAGGAATAAAGTGTGGTGAATACTCTGTACATCTGCCGTGATGGAAGTGGGACCACAGGGGAAAGGTTACAATAGGCAGGTCACCCATCAGATGTTTCCTCTTTCCAAGTGTGGAGCTCAGATATGGACTGAGCCTTTTTGGTACAGGACGGAAGAAGTATTGAAGAGACTCCAGACTGGAAATTCTGCTCACTTCCAAGTCCTTTTAGAACTGTTTGCAGTTATAAACCTCTAGTCCTCCCAAAATCATTAAACATTTGACTGACACAGAGCAGATGCCCTTGTCTCACAGCAGAGGATGCTGTGTTGACTTCCCCTGAGAAAGATGACACTAGCTGGAGGCCTGAGGAGGAAGCGTTCACTCTATGTGGCTAGACCTTGTTCTTCGTGGTGAGTTAGGTTATTCAGAGATACCCTTTGGCTAAGAGCATCTAAAAACGATGAGGAAAAAAATTTTTCAAATTCTTCATAAAAGCATCAAATTACTGATCAAATAAAAATGAAAAATCTGGCCAAAAGCTAAGAGAAAGCAAAAATCCAGAGGTAAACAGAGAACTCTGAACTACTTTTGTCCTCACAGTGTTTGCCAGATTGGTTGGAGGAACTGAGCAATGGTTTTCACATGCTCTCAGTGTGAGAGGGACAGAAACTAAAGTCCAAGACTGTCTAAAGGCAAAGTTTTAATGGAAGTCTCCACAAGAAGTGGCACTTTCAAAGGTGAAGCCACCTCCCTGCTTCCACCTACATGGGGTTGGAGGAGATTTAACTTGGACAGAAGGAGCAAAGGAGAAAAACAAATGCATAGAAGTTGTAACTATAGGTAGCTACTCCCATGAATTCAAAAGACTTGGGTGGTCTGAGAAATCTCAAACCCCGAATGAAGTTTAAAGTGGTGCAAGACAGAAGGGTACATATGTGCCCGAAAGAAGCAAAGACAAATTCAAATTCTGCTGAAGAAGGGTACCTTCATCTTAGGCCACAGAGCATCTCCACAAATCATTTTCTAAGGGCAGTGAGCAGCATATAATTTAAAATATCCAAGCACTCAAGGAAACCAACAGAAACAACAGAGGACCATAAAAAGACACATGTAGATTTTCAATAATTAAATTAGTGGTTATAGGGACTTCCCTGGTGGCACAGTGGTTAAGAATCCACCTGCCAATGCAGGGGACGAGGGTTCGAGCCCTGGTCTGGGAAGATCCCACATGCCACGGAGCAACTAAGCCCGTGCGCCACAACTACTGAGCCTGTGCTCTAGAGTCCATGAGCCACAACTACTGAAGCCCGCACGCCTAGAGCACGTGCTCTGCAACAAGAGAAGCCACCACGAGAAGCCTGCGCACCACAACGAAGAGTAACCCCCGCTCGCCGCAACTAGAGAAAAGCCCGCGTGCAGCAACGAAGGCCCAACGCAGCCAAGAATAATAAATAAATAAATAAATGGTTATAAATTATAAAACATCCATGCTTAGTGTTTAAAGTATATATTTAGTAATATCTGCAGAGATCGGTAAACTATAAAAAGTGTCACTGGATTTTTAAAATAAAGTTTAAGTTTTAACCAAAATTAAAAATTCAGGGGATAGATTAAGACACAATTGAAGAAACAATTCGTGAAAGAGCAATGAATTGTTCTGAATGAAACACAGAATCAAAAAGATGGAAAATATGAAATAGGGGTTAAGAGACGCAAGTAATGTTAAAGAGGAATTCCAGAAGGAGGGACAAAAGAATTGGGCAAAGGCAATATTTGAAGACATAAGGCCCAAACCTCTTCAGAACTGCTCCAGATATTTATCCAGAAATTTAGGAAACCCATTGAATCCCAAGCAAGACAACATTCTTAGATACACTTAGATACATCATAGCAAAATTGCAGAAAACTAAAAATAAAGAAACTCTTACGACTTTCCTGGTGGCACAGTGATTAAGAATCTGCTTGCCAATGCAGGGGACGTGGGTTCGATCCCTGGTCCGGGAAGATCCCACATGCCGTGGAGCAACTAAGCCCGTGCACCACAACTACTGAGCCTGTGCTCTGGAGCCCGTGAGCCACAACTACCGAGCCTGCATGCCACAAATACTGAAGCCCGCTTGCCCTAGGGCCCATGTGCCACAACTACTGAGCCCGTGTGCTGCAACTACTGAAGCTCACGCCCCTAAAGCCCGTGCTCCACTACAAGAGAAGCCATCGCAATGAGAAGCCCGCGCACCGCAACGAAGAGTAGCCCCCGCTGGACGCAACTAGAGAAAGCCCGTGTGCAGCTACAAAGACCCAACACAGCCAAAAATAAATAAAAAAAAAAAAAAAGAAAGACACTCTTAAAAATGGTCAGGAAAAAAAGAGAGAAAAGACTGCCTTTAAGGAAGCTGCAGCTACACTGGCAGTAAATTTTCAACAGCAAACAATGGAAGCTAGATAAATAGCGCTATACCTTCAGCGTATTGAAAAAATAATTTGCCAACCTACAATTGTATATCTAGTGGAAAAAAAAATCTTTCAAGAATATAAGGACAAAATAAATAAATAGTCCCGAGAAATAAAGATTGTTCACTCATCACTAACAAAAGCTCCTAAGGGAAATGCTAAAAGATATACTTGAGACAGAAAAAAAAGTGATCTTATATGGAATGTACAACAAAAAGTGTGAAAAGCAAAGAAAATGGTAAATGCAAATGAACATTGACAACATAAAATTGTAATTCATAATTTTTGGTTGTGTTTTAAAAGTTGAATTAAAATGTATGAAATATCAGTTTATAAGTATGTAAGGGGGAATGGAATTTAAGTATTTTAAGGTCCTTATATTGCCTGGAAGTAAAGATACTGATTAACTTAGATTTTGTAAGTTCAGTATGCAAGTTGGAATTTCTAGGGTAACCACCAGAAGAATAGCAATCAAGTATATAACTTCCAAATTAGTGTGTGTGAGAGAGACGGAATAATTTAAAATTCTCAGTTAAACTAAAAGAAGGGACACAACAGGATAAGCATCCAAGATTGCACCATTGCCATCTAGTTTTGAGATATATTGGAGGCCTGGAAAGAGGAGGCTGCCCAACTCAAGTGATTCTGCCATGGGTCACATCTGTACTGTCTGGCTGTCCACAATGGGTAGAGACACCTGACTCCAGCTGTGCTAATAAGATTCTCTCACAGGAACTTGAAAACATGACCAGGATGATAAGTAGGGCTGAAACACATGATAGCAGCAGCTCAGAAAAAATATCTATGAGCTTTGGCCCCTGAGGTCGCTGGAGGAGCCCTGGTCCCTGTCCCCCTGTCCTTTCCAAGGCCTAGCTGGTCAGCTCTTCCTTTGAGTCGGTGAGCTCTCCCATGTGCTTCCAATACAGTCTCCCATCAATCCCTTCCCCCACATCCTCCTTTTTTGTCTTGCTTAATCGGCCTTGATTTGCTTAAAACAAAAGAAACTTAACCGATGCCAAGAACCATTGCGGCTTTTGCCAGAAGTATCTTCGCTCTCTTACATAAAAATCCAAATGTTTGGCATGGATGGTGGGGTTGTCTTCTTAGCAACAACTTAATCTGAACTGCAGCTGGGTTCTTTAACTTATATCAAACATGTAAGATGAACATTCCCAAGATGTAACCCAGATGGGTGGGCCTCCCATGGGGGCCTTGGCTCTTACTTTACACACACTTTGAGGCCATACTCACCACTTTGTCATATCCTCCAAAACACATCCAATACCACAACATACTAATGAGAAAACTGATGCTTTATTGAAGATTCTTTGGAGCCTGTGAAAGAGGGATCACATCCCACACATATCACTGGGCAGAAACTGAATCCATTATGCCAGTGGACATCTTTTCTCTTCCCACCAAAGAGCCCAGCGCTGCAGGTTGCCTCTTCCCTCTTCTTTCTTTTCTCCCACTCAACTTTAGAACTTCTCTTCGTTATCCTAAGAAAGTCAGTCTTTGCCCTCAGCTTGTATACTCCACTCAGCAAAACAGAAACCCTGGTATTTAGCAGACCACATATCCCTTGGGACTGGGGATCTTGGTTTCTTTTACCACCTTATCGAACATGTTCTTCCTCAATAAACTTAGTCCCTCTATAGCACTCCTAGCACCTTTTTTCCCCCTCTTTTAAAATTTGTATTTATTAAAAATTTTTTATTGGAGTATAGTTGATTTACAATGTGTTAGTTTCTGCTGTGCAGCAAAGTGAGTCAGTTATACATACGCATAGATCCACTCTTTTTTAGATTCTATTCCCATATAGGTCATTACAGAGTATTGAATAGAGTTCCCTGTGCTATTCAGTAGGTTCTTATTAGTTATCCTATATACAGTAGTGTGTATATGTCAATCCCAATCTCCCGGTGTATCCCTCCCCGCTTCACCCCTAGTAACCACAAGTTTGTTTTCTACAGCTGTGCTCCTGCACTTTGAATAGTGTCTGGCACAACAGGCTTTTCAGAGAGTCACTGAATGAATTTTATACATCTTTGTAAATCTCATAGAACCCAGAAAGGTGCATCACAGGGACTATGTGCTTGACAATTGGTCCTTGAATAGATGACTGCATCACCGCTATTTAGGAGATTGTAAGAGGACTAAAGGTTGTGACACTTGCCTAAGCACTACAATGTATTCAAAGTTAGAGGCAATCAAATTAACGATGGGCATACTAACAGGATAGAATATTAACTCAATTTATCTATTGATTAAACTGTGATGCTTTAGGGTTCCAGCTAAGGATGTGAGCCATATAGAATAAAATTTGGAATTGAGAAGAGCAGTTGAAATTTCCATTTCAAAGATAATGGAAAGGTAGATAAACCATGGGAAAGGCTTCTTTTCAATGGATATATATCTTTTTAAAAAAACTATGGGACTTCCCTGGTGGTCCAGCGGTTAAGACTCCATGCTCCTAATGCAGAGGGCTGGGGTTTGATCCCTGGTCAGGGAACTAGATCCCGCATGCCGCAACTAAAGATCCCTCATGCCGCATTGAAGATCCAGCACTCAGCAAGGAAGATCCCGTGTGCCACAACTAAGACCCAGCGCAGCCAAATAAATAAATAAATATGTTTAAAAAATAAATAAAAATAAATAAAAAAACTATTACTGGCCTAAAAGTAAAATTCAGACTGTGTCTATACAAGGACAAGGCATCTAACCTAAGTAGAATTACCAGACAAAATACAGGACACTTGGTTAAATTTGAATTTCAGATAAACTACAAATAATCTTTTAGTATAAGTTTCTCCTAAGTATCACACGAGAAATACTTATACTAAAAAAAGAAAAAAGAAAAAGGAAAAATCATTGTTTATTTCAAATTCAAATTTAAATGGGCATCATGTATATATATTTTTCTTTTCTTTTTTTTTTCTGCTAAGTCTGGCAATTCCAAATCTATGGAAAAAATATTCAGTCCATGGTCTAGACATTTGACCTGTCATCTGGATAAATGAATCTCCTTTTCATATAGATGTTATATATGTTCTGCTACTGTGTAAAGTGTTAAAAGTTCACTTTCTCCTATCCTTTCATCCCTTTGCTCCTTTCTTCTCTTAACCATAAGTGTTGGTTGAAACAAAAGATTTTTCTTGCCATTCCCCCAACTTTCAAGGACTCAAGGAACAGAGGTTCTGGGTAATTCAGTTATTATTGACTTTCAGTGGAGGTGACATTGATAAAAGGGGTCAAAATGACTACTCTGGATATTAAAGATCTCAAAGTGTGAAAAAGCTCAAAGTGAGAAAACCAACTCATCCTTGACATACTTTCTAATCTGAGTCTCACAGCCCTGGCCATAAGGGACCATGCCAGAAAAGCCAATCTAAAGAAATATGTTCATAATTTTTCATAATGAATAATGATCAATATGGGCAAAAGAAACAAAGACACCTTCCACATAGCAAATCCACAAGTGCTGGGATTCAAGGTGTAGGATGTTGATGAAAGTGGAAGAGAGGAAACTGGTCAAAATACAAGGAATTTGTACAACCGAAAGCTATAATGGCGCTTGATGCCATTTTTTCACTGGGGGCCAGATATATACACATGGAAATTTCATCAACCCATTTTAGTTGGCGATAATGTTTATATAGATTAGAGGAAAGTTTGATTTTAAGGGTCCTTTAAGAAACAATCAATTTTCTTCCCTTCAAGTATATATTCTCATTGGAATGAGGTTGACCACATGGAATTATTAAAAGTCCTACTTTGATGAACAGGTAAGAAAAAGGTACATGGTTAAAATGACAAAGAACCACCCTAAGTGGTGATTGACTTCTTATGGCACTACTACATAATTCTTTTTGATTAACAAAAATATAACACAGGTTTGTTATTAATTTATTGGATACAAGAGTGCTGTACTACTCAGCCATAAAAAAGAATGAAATAATGCCATATGCAGCAACATGGTGGGACTTAGAGATTATCATAAATTAGACAGAGAAAGACAAATATCATATGATATCATTTATATGTGGAATCTAAAATATGATACAAATGGACTTATTTACAAAACAGAAACAGACTCACAGACATGGAAAATAAACTTACGGTTACCAAAGGGGAAAGCTGGGGGAGGGATAAATTAGCAGTTTAGGATTGAATAAAATAGATAAACAACAAGGTCCTACTGTATAGCACAGGGAACTATATTCAAAATCTTGTAATAACCTATAATGAAAATGAAGATGAAAAAGAATATATATGTAAATATATGTATAACTGAATCACTTTGCTGTACACCAGAATCTAACACAACATTGTAAATCAACTATACTTCAATTAAAAAAAAAAAAAGAGTGCTATAATTCTTGGGGTACCTGCCTGGCTCATGAAGATTCCTCTTTTCTCCAGAACTCAGGGGTGGGTGAGCTCCTAATAGAGTCATCCAATTCCCTGGCCAAGCTGATTGGTCCAGGGCAGACCCCTGACCTAGGCTGGACCAATCAGAGTACTTCTCTAAGACTTTTTTCAAACTGCAACTTGAAATCCAGCCCTCTTTGGAGGTGGAAGCCTGGTACGTGAGTATTGGGAGCTAAGTGCCATGCAGAAGGATCTTGACTGCAGCAGGAGAATTAATGTAGAGAGAAGCAAATTTATAGAGCTGGCGTCCTGCTGAGATCTAGTCCCTGGTTCCAGCTGTCCCTGAGGCCCAGCTGTTCTCCTGTACCTCCCACTGCTCTGTGACCTGCTGTGTTTGTTTATCTAATACATTCTCTCTTTTTTTTTTGCCTGTTAGCTATGTTCCTGTCATTCGTAATAAAAGCATCCCTAATAGTCCAGCATTGTGTGTCATGAGCTGTGCTGCTCATAGGGGGCATGCAGAGGTGTATAGACTAGGACCTGTACCCTTCAAAGAACTTAGTTTTGTGTGTCAACTACAATACAGGGTGGAAAGTTACAAATGTTGCAAGAGGACTCAAAAGCTGTAAGAAAGCAAAGGTGGGAGAAATCACTTCTACTGGGAGGGCTTAGGGACAACTTCTTGTCTGAGATGGCTTTTGAACTTGCCTCTAAGGTAAGATTAAGATTTGCTCATGTGGCCATGAAGGAGAGAAGGCCCTCAAGACAGAGAAAAGAACATGAGCAAAGATTTAGCAGCAGCCAACGTGGGTTATGTGTGGGAAACAACCATGCCTAGCAGGTCAAAGCATTTAGCGGCAGTGGGGAAACATGAAGATTTTTAAGCAAGACAGGAATGTGGTCTTTGGAATAATAAATCCAACAGTGGGTTGGAATGGAAGAGATGATGGGCTCATGCACCTAGGAGGTTATTACAGTGTGCCAAGTGGAAAATAATAAATGTTCTTTTTAAAAAAATTTTTAAATTCATTTATTTAGCTGCTCCGGGTCTTTAAGTTGCAGCACGTGGGATCTTCGTTGCAGCATGCGGGATCTAGTTCCCTGACCAGCGATCAAACCTGGGCCCCCTGTATTGGGAGCCCGGAGTCTTATCCACTGGACCACCAGGGAAGTCCCTAATAAATGTTCTAACTAGGAGAAGGCCAATAGGGGGTGGGGGACAATGAGGAAACTCCTCACTTCAGATAATCACAATATTTTCAGTCCAGAAGGGCATCTGAAGAGCAGGGAACAGGGATGGGCTGGTGGCTCAGGGAGCCAAATAAAGGCATGAGGAGTGAATAAGAGTTGCAAAGGGTCACTGACATCTTCCTCCACGCTAAGTAATAAGAACTAGAAGAAAAACCAGGAACCAGCCTCCTGGCTGGTGGCCTCACAGCAGAGGAGAGAAAGTGCAAGGTGCAGGCTCCCCGTAGCAGGGACCTCACGAGGTTTGTGAAAGAGAAACGCAAAAGAATCAAAGAACAGGAATGCGGAGGGAGAACCTTGTAGAAATGGTGGAGGCTGGGAACGGCTCACCCAGGGGATCGCGTAGCTCAGAAGTGGGAAGTCTCCAGCCTGGGTGAGGACGCAAGGAAAGCCAGCAGGACACTCAGAAGACAGTGAGAAGGGTTCAGTAGGATGGAGGGAATGTAAGATCCTGCCGAGCCGAAAGGAGAATGTCAGGGCTCCAGAATGTGGGCCCGGTATGATTATCTGCTTGTGTCTTGATGACATAAAAGCGGTGGAGATAAAGGTTTCTAGCCCCTAGCCCCGAGGAGGCTGAAGAACTGCAAGAAAAGGATATCTATGGATGTTTCCAGAATGGGGAGGAGCAAGAGACAACTCCCTACAGAGTGGGAGGCAGGAAGAAGGATTGGGAAAAGTGAGGAAACGGAACGGCGTGGACTTCCTCAGAGGCTGCTGAGAGTTCGTGATGCACAAAATAGTCAGGAAAAGGAACTGGGGATTGAGGAATCAGGAGACGCTTGTCAGTTTGGAATGGGGAGGGTCGGGAAGGGAGGTATGTGTGTGGAATGCTGTGCGAAGAGAGGAGGAAAGTATCCTCCTGCAGATAAAGTCAGATTTTGATGAAAGTGAGGGGATGAAACGAGCATTCGAAGCAAAGATTAAGGATATCGGATGGTTTATTTCCAAGATGACTGGTTGCCCCAGGGGCCCAGAGGAGAGCTCAGACTGAACAGCAGAGAACCAAGAATGCAGGAAAAAAGATGAGCACGGCTGATAATTTTTTATAGTAAGTTTAATGAAGTGAGAGGTAGCTCAAGACTCACGTTAATGATAAAGAAGCAGACACAGGAAGGAGTGGGGGAGGGGAGCTGGATGAAGAGGGTCAAAAGGTACAAACGTCTAGTTACAAGGTAAATAAGTTAAGTACTAGGGATGTGATGCGCAACACGATAAATATAACTAGCCCTGCCGCATGTTATGTACGAAAGCTAAGGGAGTAAACCCTAAGAGTGCTCATCACGAGGAAAACAAAATTTCTATGTCTTTAATTTCATATCTATATGAGATGATGGGTGCTCACTAAATTTATTATGATCATCACGTCATGATGTCAGTCAAATCATTATGCTGCGCACCTTACACTTACACAGTGCTGTGCGTCAGTTACATCTCAATAAAACTAGAACTGAAAAAAGAAATCAAGTTTTTTAAAACTCATAAAAATCATTTTTTTTTCCATTTTTTTAAAAAAAGAAGCAGATGTAGGAAGATGGGTTCTCCCAAAAATTCTTTTAAAAAGATTGTTTTCACGAGTATGGACACATTCCACCCCCGCCATGCTTGAGCCCTTTATTGGCTTGGAAAATCACGTGTGTGTACATACGCATGTGTGTGCACGCATGTGCATACGTGTACGTGTGTGTGCATGCAAGATAACAAGAGCTCACCGGACCTTTGCTATGTTTGGAGATAAGGGACCTGTGTCCCCCCCTTTTGATCACTGCAGTAGACAGATGAGCATAAAAGATTCCAGAGCAAATAGATGTTTCCCTGACTCTCTTCTTCAGTCTTGTAGCAAAAAAAAAAAAAAAAAAAATGGAATGCCAGGGCTGAAAGTGGAAGCAAAGGTTATCTAGGGCCACCTTCTGAGATAAGCCCATTTTCCCTTAATGGCTTGTCTTTCCCAAAGCCTCATGATCTGAAGATTATCACCCCTTTTGTCTTCTCCCAGCAGCATGGATGTAAGCTAACTCTGCTCCACTCATTTTGAAACCCCCATGGCAATGCTCTGGGGAGGCTCCAGCTCCCGTGTCCCAGATGCAGGGAACCTGCTGGGTGAGGGTAGAATCCTACATACAGGGAATTAGGTGTGGGTTCCAGAGCTATGCCCAGAGTCCACAAAGCACTCTTCCGATCCCTCCTAGCATCTGCCACCTGTGTCACTAATGGGGTGGCAACACAGTGCAATGCTGAGGCTCCCCAGCTTCATCCCCCATTGACTATGACCTTTGGCAAGGTTTGACTTCTCAGAGCCGTGCTCTCCTCACCTGCACCGCAGTTATCATGGTCGTCTACCTCATTTGTGATGACAAATGGACATGGAATACCTACTTAGCATAGTGCCTAGGAGGAGTGAGCAGGTTGTTGTTATTATTATTATGGATGCAAGAAACTTTCAGTGGGAAGCAGGAGGCATGGCGAGCATGGTGTCACCCAGTCCTCGAGTAGTACAAGGCCAGGGATGTAGACCAGGAGCACCAGGGCGGCCGGAAGAGCCCAAGTCCATGGAGAGGACGAGGAGTCCTACAAACCCAGGGGGGCAGAGGACAAAGTGTTCAGGTGTGCCCTGGGTGGTTCTGTGCTTCTATAACAAGGTCCCCCGGGGCCTCGATACTCAGAGGGTTGTGTGGACCAGAGCACTGGTGTCGCCTGGAAGCTGGTTAGAAATGCTGACTCTCAGGCCCCACCCCCGGCCGCAGGAATCAGCGTCTGCATTTTTAACAAGATGTTTGGGTGATTCGTGTGCACTTTGGACTTCAGAACTGGGGGACTCTACTGGCTCCATTTATTAGCCACAACACAACCTTCCCACGAAGGTGGGCGAGCTCACAGCCTCACATTGCTTCTGGGCTGGGGTGACTGAGAGAAGGTGCTGGTCAAAGAAGAAACCTCTAGGCCAGCTGTCCCCTACTCAAATACCTCTCAGTGGCCCCTCTCCAGGAAGACCATTAATATGGAAAAAGAGTGGGACAGACCCTTTGGAACACTCAGTAGTGCCTGGTGAGCTGAGGCATTGAAATACGTTACAAATCAATGTAGTGGCAAGATTGAAAGCACCACAGCCTAGGTCAGCCTCCAGAGGCTGTGTTTGCAAAGTGCCTAAAGCCTTATTCCTGTGTGTGTGTGTGTGTGTGTGTGTGTGTTGTAAACAGTCCTCTCCACTATACACATGGTGAGGAGAAAGGTGTGCTTTCTTTCCTAAACAGAAACACTGTGCCTGTGTACAAGGAAATATCAATACTATTTGATTAAGACATCTTCTGAGGGTATAGAAACCTCTCCCTCCAAAATTTTTCTTTGCTGTGAAGTATAACCGGTCTCTGAATCCAGCTTTCTCTTTCTCACTGCCCTGTTCACAAGAGTTATTCTTTCTGTTGTTATTTTTTAACAGAGAACCTAAGTTTCCAGTTGACAGAGTCTGGGATCAGCCCCTTCACTGAACATTGCACAAGTGACACAGACCTCTGGCTGTCCCCATAAACAAACAGGGCAAGGGCACACCAGAGTGTCCCAGCAGCAGCGCTACCCCAGCCCGGTCCCTCCCTAATGCCCCTGCAAGGCACGAGGCCCTTCCTAAGGGTCCTCCTCCAGGGAGCGGTCCTGGTGGGACCTGGTGGGACCCCTGAGCCCGGGGCCAGCCCTGTGTACTGTCAGCAGAGGCCCATCCATCAGCATTCCTCTGGGATCTGTCCCGTTTTAGTCAGGAATGTCCCTCAGATAAAGAACCCAGCGGAATGCAGGCCCTCAATCAAAGTGACCCAAGGACAGCGGGTCTTTATCATGCACTGGGCAAGGGCAGGCAGCCACTCAGTGTGAAACCCCGAAACAAGGATGACACTGACTCAGGGAACTGAATCGCAGGAAAAGAGGGTGCCACTGGTGCTTCCTCCAGCACACCTTTGACCTGGAGCTGCAAACACCCACTTCTTTCCCGGCCAAGCTCCTCCCCTGAGCCTGACCCCCCGGGACTGCAGATTACTTAACAGTTATATTTAGCAAGCCCATGGAAGGGACGAGCCGTTCCAGCCAAGGAGCCCTCTTCCTTCAGAGACCAGGATTCTTTTGTCTTCTCCCTTCCCCTCCCCTCCTATTCCTTCCGGCAGCTGACTCTTAACCCCTTCGTGGCTTGAGGGTTCGCCTGCAGCCCTCACCCTTAGGCAGAACAGACCATGAGAGGTGCCACCCAAGTGCCCAGGGGCCCAAACTCCTGCCACGGCAGCCTGAAACTCTGCTCCGCAAACCTCTCTTGGAGCCTGAATATTTTTTATCATCTGGTGTTTCCTCATAAAATTATGCAAGTACCCTTGGGAAGGGAAATGACTTAAGCTTTTCCTTTATCGGCTCACAGACTCTGAAGAATGGGCACAAGTCAAGGCTTTGGAGGAGAGAAGGCCGACTGGAGACCAAGAAAGCCGACTTCTGGTGAAAAGAAGAAGATTGATGATTCCCCCAAATCCACTAACACAGACCCAAGGAGTGAAAAAAAAAACAAAACATAAATCCACAAGGACCAAGTCAATGGAGGAGAACTCAGAGGAGAGTACATCACTTTGCCTCAGCTGTGAATAAAATGAAAGGTCATCAGAATGGAAACCCTAAATGTGGATTTAAACACAATTTGTGAGTGGGCTGAGGGGGGCTGCTGGGTGTGTGGAAGGCAGGGCAGAGGAAGAGCCCTAGATCTTGCTCTTCCGCTTGAAAGGCAATCGGCAATATCTCAAGCCGAAAACTCAATAGCTGGCTAGGCTTAGATTTTAAAAATACGGAGTAAATACTAGAAAAAACAACTGAGAGAGGCCCGCGCACTGCGATGAAGAGTGGCCCTTGCTTGCCGCAACTGGAGAGAGCCCTCGCACAGAAACGAAGACCCAACACAGCTAAAAATAAATAAATAATAAAAATAAAGGAATTCCTTTAAAAAAAAATCTTTAAAAGAAAAAGGGACTGCTGTGTGCTGGCTACAGGCATGGGCGCTGGGTTGTGGCTATCTGCGTGCAAACCTGATGCTCCTACTAGCTAATTCTGTGACTTTGAGCCAGTCACTTAACTTCTCTGGGCCTCAGTTTCATCTTCAGTAAAATAAGCATAGTCATGGAACCTGCTTTATAAAATTGTTATGAGGATTAAATAAGGCAATGTATTCATAGCTTTTAGTAGTGCCTAGTGTATAGCAAGTGTTCAATAAATGTATGAATAATATTATGATTACAGCACAATTAAAACCAAAAAAAAAAAAAAAAACAACTGAAAAGTAGAGGCATCAGAAGTGCAGAGGACGACAGCAGGGATTCTTGCTTTTCCTTCCAATTCCCTCAGTATTTAGTTTTTCAACAATTGAACGTGTTTTTACAATACACATAAAATTCAACTTTTTTCAAAATGAGAGAAATAAGAAGGAATAAAAGAGAAATGCTTCCGATTTCAGGTTTCTCCCCGGGGCTGGCTTAGCGGGGTTGTTCTGACGCTTGAGCCATTCAGAGGCTGACTTGGTTGAATTCTCTCCACCGCACCTTTGGGAGTGGGTCAGGGAGCCCTGCCAATGTTTTCCTGAAGAAATGTGACGGACAAGACAGAATTCTGCTTTTTTCCTGTTTGGTTTGAAAGGGGGCGAACCAGGGATGAATTTATAGGCTGCAGGTCGCGGGGAGGGGGAAAAGGCCAATTCCGAAGGAAGGATTTGTATCTCCTTTGCTTCCCAGGGGTTTCCGCTTTCCGTGTTCGCAGACTCCACACACATACCAGATGGACCTGGCCTTGCTGTCTACACGTGAGGGCTCAGCCGGCACCTGGAGCGGGCGCCCGGCCGGCATCGGTGCGGGTACCAGCTCCGCCCGCAGCCCCAGCGAGGACCCGACACGCCGCTTTCCTTGGCGGCTGCGGATCCCCGGCCTGGGTGGGTGAGCCGGCCTTTGACCTGCAAACCCAGCTCCCCTGTTTGACCTGCGCAGTCCTCTTTAACATGCTTAGAAGCGCCATAAAACCCAGACCCTGGCTACTAGGATCCCCAAACGATAACTCAGAGGCCCCCATCCCTCAGGGTCATCGTACCCACCTGGCTGGCAAGACGCTTAGGAGAGAAACAAATTGAAACACTCTGTATGGGCAGACCTTGCAAAATGTGTTCAATGAGAATAAAACACGTAAGATGGTATGAACCACTTGGGAAAGCCCCTGACATATAGTCAGCATTCATATAAAATATCAGTTATTACTCTGATCATAACCGCTATCACCTACTTTGCCCAGGAAATGTGCTAGAAACTGAGATAAATTTACACTGTCGTCTCTTACCACAAAAGGCCTTTCATTTCTTAATTAATTAAAAAATAGTTTAATAAATCCATTGTTTGATGATAAACAAATCCCTGGATTCCAGAGGTTTCAGCTTTGTAATGTTGTATGTAAAGCAAAACAGCCAATCCTGCCCAAGCAAACTGTAACCTTCTCCCACCCTCTCTATCTTTGTCCTAAGAAAGGCAGCTGGGAATTCCCTGGCAGTCCACTGGTTAGGACTCCACACTTTCACTGCCAGGGCTTCAGTCCTGAGTTCGATCCCTGGTCGGGGAACTAAGATCCTGCAAGCTGCGGGGCTCAGCCAAAAAAAAAAAAAAAAGAAAAAAAAAAAAAAACGCAGCTGACTAGACTATCTAATATTCTGCTGAGTGAACCTGTCACAATTTTTGTAACCATTCCCCAAGTGGTGGATATTTGATTGTTTCTTACTTTTCATTACTTATGATACTGGCTGAGCATTTTTGTTCAAAAGCCTTTTTCCATATTTAAGATTATTTCCTTGTGTTAGCGTCACTATAGGGAAATATTAAAGGGGAAAGAAGATTTTTAAAGGCTCTTGAATTTTATTCCCTAGGACTTGTACTAATTTATAGTCTCACTGGGAGTATTCCCATTTTATTGAACTCATTTTAAAACTAATTTTAATTATTTGAGAAAGAGGTATGGCATTTTCTTTTAAGTTAGAAGTATTTATTAGGCTAGTGAGATTGAACATTTTCTTATATGTCTGCTAATAAGTTGTATGTCTCTGTGAATTTTGTTTTCATATCTTTAAGGCACTTGTGTCTATTTAGGAACAAATAAGATAAATATAAATATTGATTATCTAGATACTAAAACATCGCGCTTTTAATTACTTGGGGTTTTTGCATTTTTTGACTCCTGGAAGAAAGTGGTAGATTGTAGACTATATGGGTGAAGCTGATAGACATATTGTTGACTCAAAGAAGCCAGACACAAAAGAGTACTACTGTTTGCTTCCATTCATATAAATTTCAAGAGCAGGCAAAACTAATGTCTGGTGACAGAGCTCTGAGTAGTAACTCATTGACAGGGGCACTGGTCGGGAGGGGGCAAGTATTTAGGAGGCTGAAAGTATTCTATGTCTTGATCTGTATGATGGATATATATCTATATACATATACATATATACATACATATACATATACGTATTACCCTAAGATTAGTACATTTTACTGTGTCTATATTCCCCTTCCCCCCCACTCATCTCTCTCTCTCTCTCTCTCTCTCTCTATATATATATAAACACATACACATACTTATATGCATGCACCTTTTTTTTCCTCATAAACTTACTTTTACAACTTCCATAAATCATCCTAAGGTCAAAACTCTAAGGATCCCACACTTATGTAGCCCAAGGGCTTGGCTGTGCCATGCAGAGTTTGAGGAAGAGGCAGCAGACAGCTTCCTGGGTTTTTCCCCCTGGGTGAGAAACTAAGCAACAAAAGGTCTGTTGTGAACACAGAGGGGAAAAAAAGCTAGATTTTCACGAGGCTGTGAACCAGGAAATATTATGAGGGCTACAAAGTTCCAGTGCTCACCGACCACAGACTAGATCTGGAGTAAATGTGAAGTCAGAACAGACTAGAAAGGGCTGGGAAGAGAGTTGTAGAGCTGGGTGTCATAGACCAGGGTGCCTGTGGAAGATCTCAGGTTGGTCTTCCAGGACCTCTCCTGAAAGGAAGCATGCAAGATGCAAATACTCCTCTAGGACATGAAAATGAATGTTTAGAATAATGACCCCCTCGACCCTGCAAGATCCTCCATTAGAGGATCAAAGATTCATTTTGTTAGATTTCGGCGAGGAAAGTAATTTAAATACTTTAGGGGTTTTCGTTGATAAATATTGAAGTCAAGTTTTTTGTTTTGTTTTGTTTTCATTATTTAATTTATTTATTTTTGGCTGCATTGGGTCTTCATTGCTGCGCACGGGCTTTCTCTAGTTGTGGCGCACGGGCTTTCTCTAGTTGTGGCGAGCGGGCGCTACTCTTTGTTGCGGTACGCGGGCTTCTCTTGTTGCAGGGCATGGGCTCTAGGTGCGGGCTTCAGTAGTTGTGGCTCACGGGCTCTAAAGCGCAGGCTCAGTAGTTGTGGCGCACAGGCTTCGTTGCTCCACGGCATGTGGGACCTTCCTGGACCAGGGCTCGAACCCATGTCTCCTGCATTGACAGGCGGATTCTTAACCACTGCGCCACCAGGGAAGCCCTGAAGTCAAGTTTGACCCAAGAGTTCAGTTTGCCAGAGAGCTGGAAGGCACCCTTCCCTAAACGTTTGGATCTGCAGGATCTGGGTCTGTGTTCGACCGGCAAGAGTCTAAATTTGAGCAGCTGCTTTACACTTGCGCCTTCTTGCCTTCATGAGTAAAATGAGGGGTTTGGACCAAATGAGCTCTCAGATTTTTCTCCATCTCTTGCCATTCTATGGTTTTATGCAACACATTCTTGGAGAGTATACAGATACAAGGATATGGTGTGTACGAACTTTTTGTCCCAGGAACAGCAGTGTATTTTATAACTGTGATCCAAGTTGTTCTAAAAGTTCTGGGTGGTAAAGGCAGGGATGAAACAGTCCTGGTTTCCGATGAGCTATTTTTCTGATGGCCTCCAGTTTAACTTGTTGTTGTGGTTTAAAAAGAAAAGTTGGAAGGGAGGTTGCAGTTCTTGGCTTTGATGAGAACTGTAGACACTCTCCATAAACAAAAGCAAATATTCACATATTCCAAATTTCATATAAAATTTCAGCCTTTCATTGATCCCTAGAGGTCTGTGCACGGAGCCAAGTTAAAAAACCCTTCGACTTGGTGACAGGTGTTAGAATTTATTAATCTCAGTTTCTATTTACCTCCATTTCTGCTCTGTGTATCAATTATAGGCCAGAAAACAATATTGTTTCAAGATGCACACTGTCAGATGAGTCTTTAGAGACATTATTTTGTATACACAAATTAAACACTGCTGGTTGGGGGATAAATTACTGCATTGTTACTGGGTAATATAAGAATAAGGATCAAAATCCTTAAAAATCTTTAAGAATTTTGACTTTTGTCCCAATATCCCTTTTTGGGGGAATTCACCTTAAAGATAAACAATTATGGATGTGGCCAGTGATTTATCTACAGATAATTTTATTTCTTCTCTAAAATCTTGACAAATTGGAAATAATACACATGTGTAGAAATAATAGATTGGTTAATGAAAGTACGGGGTCTTCATTTGAAAGAATATTATGCAGTGGTGAAAAGTCATACCAAAGTCTTTCATATTGCTCTCTTTGGGGTCCATTTAGATGGTGACTGGTGGGAAAGGGGGCAGAGGTGGAAGAACTGGAGAACATGTACACAGGGCTCTGGACTCCATAAACCTGCTTTAATAAGACAAGCTCCACTGTTCTGTGCTGTAAATATTGTGAGTGTGCATAAGATTTTATTAGGAAAAAAGAAAGGATTTTGTAGCTTAAAAAGATTTTAAAAATACAAAGTAATAGAATATTTCATGATGTGGATAAAATGATATACTGATGTGGTAAAATGATATACTGATAAGTGAAAAGGCAGCTCTTAAAACAGCATTGTGAAATTCTAGCAAACTGAATTCAGCAGCATATCGAAAGAATTATACACCCTGACCAAATGCAATTTATCCCTGGAATTCAAGGATGGTTCAACATACAAAAAAATCAAGCAATGTCATATAATACATTAACAAAATGAAGGGGAAGAACCTACATGATCATCTCAATTGATGGAGAAGAAGCATTTGACAAAATTCAACATGCTATCATGATTAAAAAAAACTCCACCAACTAGGAATAAATGGGAACTTTCTCAACATAATGAAGGTTATGTAGAAAAACCCCACAGCTAACATTATACTTAATGGTGAAAGACTGAAATCTTTTCTGTGAATATTAGGAATAAACAAGGGTGCCTGCTTTCACCACTTCTTTTTTAACATAGTACTGGAAGTTTTAGCCAGAGCAATTAGGCAAGAAAAAGGAAAAAAGTATTCAAATTGGGAAGGAAGTAGTAAAATTATGTGATTGCAGATGATGTGATCTTACACGTAGAAAACCCTAAAGATTCCACCCAAAAAACCCTATTAGAGCTGATAAACAAATTCAGTGAAGTGGCAGGATACAAGGTCAACATAAAAATCAGTAGCATTTTTATATACTAGCAATGAACAATCTGAAAAGGAAGTTAAAAAAAAATTTCATTTACAATAGTATCAAAAAGAATAAAATAGTTCAGAATAAATTTAACCATGGAAATGAAAGACTTATACACCGAAAACCACAAAATGTTGCTGAAAGAAATTAAAGACCTAAATAGAAAGACAGCCATTGTTCATGGGCTGGAAGACTTAATCTTGTTAAGATGACAATACTACCCAAAGCAGTCTACACATTCCCATCAAAATTCAATAGTTTTTTTTGCAGAAATAGAAAAGTTTATTCTAATATTCATACAGAATCTCAAGAGGGACGCTGAGTAGCCAAAACAATCTTAAAAAAGAACAAAGTTGGAGGACTCACACTTCCTGATTTCAAAGATTACTGCAGAGCTACCGTAATCAAAACAGTGTGGTACTGGCATAAAGACAGACATATAGATCAATGGACTAGAATAGAGAGTCCAGAAATGAGCCCTCACATCTATGGTTAATCGATTTTCAGCAGAGGTGTCAAGACCATTAAATGGGAAAAGGACAGTCTTTTCAACAAATAGTGCTGCAAACCTGGCTATCCACATGCAAAAGGATGAAGTAGGACCTTATCTTATACCACATACAAAAATTAACACAAAATGGATCAAAGACCTAAACACAAAAGCTAAAACTATAAAGCTCTTAGAAGACAATATAGGGGAAAATCTTCATAATATTGGATTTGGCAAATATTTCTTGGATACAACATCAAAAGCACAGGCAACAAAAGAAAAAATTAGATAAACTGGAGTTCAACAAAATTAAAAACTTTTGTACACTAAAGGACAATAACAAGAGAGTGAAAAGACAACAAACAGAGGGGGAGAAAATACTTGTAAATCATATATCTGCTAATGGATTGATATCCAGAATATATAAAGAACTCCTACAACTCAACAACAACAAAAACTAATAATTCAAAAATGGGCAAAGGCTAGAATAGATATTTCTCCAAAAAAGATATTCAAATGGATAATTAGCACATGAAAAGATGCTAAACATCATTAGTCATTAGGGAAATGCAAATCAATACCACAATGAGATACCATGCCACACCCATTAGGATGGCTAGTATCCCAAAAATGGAAAATAAGTGTTGGTGAGAATGTGAAGAAATTGGAATCCTTGATTATTGCTGGCAGGAATGTAAAATGGTACAGCCACTATGGAAAACAGCCTGGCAGTTTCTCAAAAAGTTAAATATAGAACTACCATTTAATCCATCAGTTTTATTCCTAGGTATAAACCCAAAATAATTGAAAGCAGGGACTGAAATAGATATCTGTAAACCAGCATTATTCACAATAGCCAAAAAGTGGAAGCAACCCATGTGTCCATCAACAGATGAATGGACGAACAAAATGTGCTGTATCCATACAATGGAGAATAGTATTCAGCCTTAAAAAGGAATGAAATTCTGACACGTTACAACACGGTTGAACCTTGAAAACATTATGGTAAGTGAAATAAGCCATACAGAAAAGGACAAATCTTGTATAATTCCACTTATATGAGGTACCTAAAATAGGCAAATTCATAGAAATAGAAAGTAGAATAAATGTTACTAGGGTTTGGGGTAATGGAGGAATGCGGAGTTAGTGTTTAATGGTCACAGAGCTTCTGTTTGGGATGATGCAAAAGTTCTGGAAATAGATAGTGGTGATAGTTCCACAACATTGTGAATGGACTTAATGCCACTTTATTATATACTTAAGCATGGTTAAAATGGTAAATTTTCTGTTATATATATATATTTCAGCACAACAAATAAGCTTACAAAATAGCTTTGTGCAAAATAACTCTAAGTTTAAAAAATATGCTTGGAGAAAAGACTGGAACAATTTGGCACATCAAAATGTTAAAATAATACTAATTTTTTCTGAAGGTCAAACTATAATGATTTTTATTATGCTCTTTTCATTATTTTCCTACTTGACCTCAATGAACGCTTCTGGCTTGGTGATCGCAATTTTAAAAATTATGAAATACATCATGTATAAAAAAGAATATATTATACGTGTATAAGGTATAAAGATTAATTTTAAAATATCACCAGATTTTTGCTTATAGCTATGATGGAGTAACAGGAGCCAGACTACCTTAGACAAGTAAAAACCTGGGGAGAAAATATATGGGAAAAAACCCAATCAAACCAGTTTTCAGGCATTGGACAACAGACAGTGTATGACAGTGATTGCTGAGAGAATGCAAAGTCCTAAAATTGCCTGCCTTATTACCTGGAGAGAATTTCCAGGCCACAGCATAGAGTTGGACACAGCCTGAGTTGAGGAGACAGAATTGACAATTTGGGGAGGCCAAGGCATCTGGAATGTTCAGAGGGGAGAGCTGAGTACTGTGAGATCGCTCTGAGATTGGCAGATGGTTCTTCTTTAGGTTTCTCCTGTTCGCTAATCATGGGGAAACACTACCTTAGGCTGGGGGCAGGATATGGGGGAGTTCTTTTTATTATTCTTGCAGCTTCTCCACAAATTTGAAATTGTTTCAAAACCGAAAGTTTTTTTTTTTTTTTTTAAGTAAATTGATGGTAAGTGGTATATCATGCTAACATTCAGCAAAAGAAAGCTGGAGGGTTTCCCTGGTGGCTCAGTGGTTAAGAATCCGCCTGCCAATGCAGGGGACACGGGTTCAAGCCCTGGTCCAGGAAGATCCCACATGCCGCGGAGCAACTAAGCCCGTGCGCCACAACTACTGAGCTTGCGCTCTAGAGCACGCGAGCCACAACTACTGAGCCCACGTGCCACAACTACTGAAGCCCGTGCGCCTAGAGCCTGTGCTCTGCAACAAGAGAAGCCCCCCCAATGAGAAGCCCGCACACCGCAACGAAGAGTAGCCCCCGCTCAACTCAATTAGAGAAAGCCCACGCACAGCAATGAAGACCCAACGCAGCCAAAAAATAAATAAATAAAATAAATAAATTTATTAAAAAAAAGAAAGCTGGAGTGTCTGTATTAATATCACACAAAGTAGATTTCAGGACAAAGAATATTACCAGAGATAAAGAGTCTATTTTTATAATAATAATAATGGAGTAGTTCAATAAGAGCACATAACTATCTTAATCATTTATGCACCTATAGATATTTAAGTGGTTCCCAATATTCTTATAGCATGTTTCTAGAGGGTACAGATTTTTTTAGATGACAAAATTCACATGAGCAATAAAAGGCAACTTCATTTTTCTGTAGGTGAATTTTGTGTCTCACTTGTCTCCATTCTCTCAGATGTCAAGAGACAGTGCACTCAAGTCTGGATGTTTTTAGTCATTTCAGATTTAAACTGAGCCATTTTACAATTTCCCTTCACTCACCACCTCTACAGGGATGGTTCTAAGTTCTAGGGTGCTTGTGATATTGCCATAAGGTTGATGTGATAGTGGCAGGTTGACCTTTGTCATGGGTCCACCCAGGTGCCTACTGAGGAGGACCATTGCCCAGCTGGTCTTGTTGTCAGCATCTATCTTCCTGGCATACACTAAGCTGTCCATATCTTATCATGGTCTCTGATTGTTGGTTCACATACTCTACACCCTCATGGTCATGACCATGGGCCATTGGTGCTGGAGAAAAATTGAAGGGTTACCTCTGACTTTCTCTGCCTAATCCTCCCCCATTGGCTTCCAAGGTTCCAGTAGAAAGTGGGACAAAAGACTTGTCTATTCTTAGATCCCCATGTATATACATATATATGTGTGTGTGTGTGTATATATATATGGGATTCTATTGTTGCTTGAGCATAAGAAAGCAACAGAGTGCAAGGACCAGTTAAGAGATAAACAGCATCTTATTACATTGTTGCCTCTCTAACTCTCTTTCCCTCTCCTAGGAAATCCTCATCTGGCCTCCCAGAGGACAAGGCAGTCCAATTCTTTATCTGTTCTCTTTTCAGTCTATTGTTTATGACACAAATTTTATCATTCTTTCATGGTTCTGTTTTTGACACTGAAAAACCAAGCTTTTGGAACTAAAACCTCCTTTATCTCTCAAAATGTCTGTCATTTAAAATTTTGGGTTTCCAAATTGGGTCATTGATTTAGTTTCCTATGACTGCTATAACAAATGACCACATGCATAGTGGCTTAAAAGAATACACATTTATTATCTTATAGTTCTAGACATCAGAAGTCCACCACAGGTCTCACTGGACTAAAGTCAAGGTGTTGGCAGGGCTGTGTTTCTTCTGGAGGCTCTAGGGGAGAATCCCTTTCCTGCCTTTTGCAGCTTCTGGAGGCCGCCCACACTCCTTGGCCTGTGGTCCCTTCCTCCAAATCCAAAGCCAGTGGCATGGAGCTGAGCCCTGCTCACACTGTCATCTCTCTGGTTCTCTCTTTTGCCTCCCTCTTCCACTTGTAGGGATCCTTGTGATTACATTGGGCCCACCAGGATAATCTCCTCATTCCAAGATCAACTCATCACAAACTTAATTCCATCTGTAACTTTACTTCCCCTTTGCCATGTAATCTAACATGTTCACAAATTCCAGGAATTGGGATGTGGACATCTCTGGGGGGGCATAATTCTGCCTACCACAGTCACGTCTAGCTTCAGCCAATTACCACAATCCATTCCCCTTACTACAGTCACAGGCAAATAGCCTAATCCAGTCCAATCAGAGTGAATGTCAACTCTAGCTGGAAATGCTGGGACTCTCCCTCTTCTCTAGATCTGACCTGTCCAGTGTAGGAGCCACTAGGCACATGAGGCTATTGAGCACTTGAAATGTGGCTACTGTGACTTAAGATGTTCTGCAAGCGTAAAACACACACTGAATTTTGAAGACTTAGTACAAAAAAATGAATGCAAAATAGGTCATTAAGTTTTAAATGATTACACATTGAGATAATGTTATGCATATATTGGGTTAAATAGAGTATGTTGTTAGAATTAACTTCATCTTTTTCTTCTTTTTCTTTTTTAAATTAAAAAAATATATTTATTTATTTGGCTGCGCCGGGTCTTAGTTGTGACATGCATGCGGGATCTAGTTCCCTGACCAGAGATCAAACCCAGGCCCCCTGCATTGGGACCGCAGGGTCTTAACCGCTGGACCACCAGAGAAGTCCCAACCTTTTCTTCATGCTTTTTAAAAATGTCACTACTAGAAAATTTTAAATCACACATGGGGCTTGCATTATATTTCTACTGGGCAGTGCTGTTCTAGATGGTGCAGGGAATAGGTATGAAGCCTGGAATCACTGTAGCAATTTGTGCCAGAAAGTAGGGAGTCAGCCTTGAATGAAGCTGAAACTGATGAAGGCAGAACAGAGAGGAAGAAATCAGCTCCTTGATAAGATCATTGGGCCACTGGTTCAAATAACCTAGACGTTTCCAACCATAATCTTTCCAGTCTAACATCCTCCCAGACTTTGTGTCCCCTCTTCTTCAGCCCTGCAGGTCCACACTTCCCCAGGCTGCATCTCCTCCCTTCAGTCTCAAATAGAATGTCTAAATACATCTTTGAGCAATAACAAACTTTTTTTTTTCAGTAGTGCTTTCTAAAATGTTAAAAGTAGCACTCATTCATTGTAGAGAGTTTGGTCAACACAGTAAAGTAAGAAGACAACATCCCTGACCTTACCGCTCAGAGATTGCCTCTGCTAATGTTTATTCTTCCTAAGTCAAGCAAACGTTCAATTCCGGAACGTGTAACTCAAATGGTGTTTAAGTCAGAAAAGACAACAATCATGACATCATCCAGTGACCAGCATCCAGAATGTGTTCGCTTGCAAGATGGAGCAGCAGAGAGGAGTGATTTCCCACCTCCTTCTTCCGGCACCTTCTCCTTGTCATGGTCCCTCTCTTCAGCTCCAAGACTTCTGAGGATCTGGGGTCTCTCTCCTCAAACTATGTCATTGCCAACTCATCCTCATGGCACACAGCTGCCACTTCCTTGAAGATAAAGCTCTGAGGGTCCTCGGGGCTTCACTGGTGGCGCAGTGGTTAAGAATCTGCCTGTCAATGCAGGGGACACGGGTTCGAGCCCTGGTCCAGGAAGATCCCATGTGCGGAGGAACAACTGAGCCCGAGCGTCACAACTACTGAGCCTGAGCTCTAGAGCCTGCGAGCCACAATTATTGAAGCCCATGTGCCTAGAGCCCGTGCTCTGCAACAAGAGAAGCCACCATCACAATGAGAAGCCCACGCACCGCAACAAAGACCCAACGCAGACCAAAAAAAATAATAATAAATTAATTAATTAATTTAAAAAAAAAAAGCTCTGAGAGTCCCCTTGTCCTTCTGCCTTTCCTTGGCCGTTCAACCCTTTCAGGCCTGTTCTGCAACTCTTATCATGTAGAATTCCATTCGTTGCTACGGGACACGGCAAGTTCATCACCAGCGTCAGCAGCTGAAGCTTCTCTGTAAGCCTACTGTTATTGATGCCTCCTTCGATTCCAATGGCCATAAAGCTGCGTCTGCTTGCACCTAAGCAAAGTTTAGGATGCCTTAGAAAATTGTAGTTGATTTTTCAAAATTGGAATAAAGTTTGCCAGTAATACAGAAATCCCACAGGCATAGCATGAGAATCTCACAATAACAGAGACAGCATGAAGCTGAAAGCAAAATGCCCATTGGAGCCGCCTCCTGCTGTGTGCTCTTGCTTATAAGAAGTTGTCCAAGCCCAGGAAGCTTCGTGTTTCCAACATAATGCAAAATTCTCTGTGTCTCTAAAATTGTATTATGCACCAGATTAACATTCACCCAGTTTACCAGTTTCTCTAGAGTGGCTTTTTTATGTGGGTGGAGGCAGGGTGAATCACAGATCTGAAATAAGGATAATCTAGGACATTTCTGTTCAATTACATGCTACTTTTTACTAAACATTTTGAGTTACTTTTTAACAACTCAGAGGTTATTTCATTCAGAAATAAATTTAAGACTAAAGTTTTCAAAGACTTTAGAAAGACTCTATGTTACTTAAACAAAGGCAGTATTAGAAGTTGTTAGAAGTGGGAATTCCCTGACGGTCCAGTGGTTAGGACTCAGTGCTTTCACTGCCATGGGCCCGGGTTCGATCCCTGGTCGGGGAACTAAGATCCTGCAAGCCACACGGCATGGCCAAAAATAAAAAAGAAATTTAAAAATAAAAAATTAAATTAAAAAAAAAAAAAGAAGTTAGAAGTGAGATTTTTGCCAGTGTTTGATTGTATCATGGCCAGGAACATAGGACTACCTCAGCCCTGTGGCCCACACATCCACGGGGCTTATATGCAGGGAAGAATAGTTAAATGGGAAACAAAGCCCAACTCGGTAATAGTTGGCCAAGCCCTCCTACCCCCAAATGTGGTTGCCTTGGGGGAAATGCAATGGGGACTGTGGCTGAGGCCAGAGACCACAGTGGGACTTTCTGCTCTCTGCCCTCTTGAATCCCAGAAGGCTGCCTGCAGAGCAACCTCCAGGTATTTGATCCATCCCACTGCTGGCAGAGAAGGGCAAGAACAGAGATGTGGCCAGGCTTGACTGCTCAGAGGAACTGACCTTGACCCTTTCTGCTTATTATCGTAGGAGGCAGAAGGCAGAGAGGGCATGAAGCTGCCTGGAAGATAAAGTCCCTGCAAGGGGTGCTCACTGCAGGGGAGCACCATGGTACTGACTTTGATTCTCACAAGTACCCCATGAGAGAGAAAGTCCCAGTTAGAGGTGAAGAAACTGAAACACAGAGAGGTTAAGTAGTGTGATTGTTAATTTTACGTGTGAATCTCACTGGGCTAAGGCATGCACAGACAGCAGGTAAACCATGATTTCTGGGTGTGTCTATCAGGATGTTTTCCCATCAACCAATGGAGATGAAAGGAATCAGGCTGAGGATGAGCTAAGTAGAAAGAAAGGTACCATCATAGCATCTTATAAGGGAAACTTACACTGCATGCAGAGACATAAGTCCATTGAGAAACCAGTGATTCCTCTGTATGTGTTTGGGGAGGGAAAATGAACTCAGTTAAAAACATCTGCTCTGGGCTTCCCTGGTGGTGCAGTGGTTAAGAATCCGCCTGCCAATGCAGGGGACACGGGTTCGAGCTCTGGTCCGGGAAGACCCCACATGCCACGGAGCAACTAAGCCCGTGTGCCACAACTACTGAGCCTGCGCTCTAGAGCCCGAGAGCCACAACTACTGAGTCCGCATGCCACAACTACTGAAGCCTGCGCACCTAGAGGCCGTGCTCCGCAATAAGAGAATCCACTGCAATGAGAAGCCCGCGCACCACAATGAAGAGTAGCCCCCGCTCACCGCAACTAGAGAAAGCCCGCACAGCAATAAAGACCCAACGCAGCCATAAATAAATAAATAAATAAATAAATAAATAAAAATAAAGTTCCCTTTAAAAAAAAGAAAAAATCTGCTCCTTTCTTCTGATGAGACTATGGAGGAAGAAAAGCAGAAAGCTTTCTGAGTAGGTGTATATAGAAACAACATGTGATGTGTTATGCAATGGAACCTCTAGCCAAGTGCCATGGAGACATTATGCCTCTGGTGAGGGGATGGCAACACACTATTAGTTTGGAATCCCAAGTGTGACAGCAAGTTAGTTGTTCCCTCTGCCTATCCGTGGTCCTGTTTCTACCTTCCAGCAACCAGGATGCCCGGAGAACGCTAGTCATTTCAATGAAAGCCTCAAGCTGCTTCATTCCTTTAAGGGTAGCGACTTTGGAAATCCAGTTTTTCGGTTGTTTCCCCTCTGCTTTTGAGATGACACGAGATGTATATTTCCTTCCCAGCTGTAAAGCACGTATCTCCAATACATCCCTAATTGGTGTTCCTAACAGGAGGAGCTTTAGTATCTGGGAAGCTCCATGGGAGAATTATGAAATGGGATGTTAGTAAGACCCTTCCTGTCAGACTGGAATTGTGGCTAAGGCTGAAAGCTGAGGACATGAGGAGCTGATACTGAGAGAATTAGCCAGCAACTGGGACCAGACAGAGTCCCCAGGAGTTTAGAAGAAGCGACAGAACAGGCTCTGCTTCCTTCACCGTCCTGCTCCGAGGGATTCTATCCGAGAAGACTGGGGAGGGGTCAGGGCTCAGATGAGTGATGATTCTCTCCCCACCCTCTAAGGGAAGGAGATGCTTGCGTGCTGTGAACCCAAGCAAAGAGAGGGTACCTCCTACAGCACCATTTACAGGCAATGAGGATGCCTGTGAGAAGCCCTGCTCTGGGCATCTCATTTCCCTGCTGGATATCAGCTTAGATGGCAGACCTGCTGGCCACTTGCGTTCTGGTGTGAGCAGCGACAAGAGAGTTGGAAAGAGATGGCTGGGCTCGGGGGAGGTGTGGCAGCTGCAGACCCACGCTGGGAGGTGGCACGGCTGCCATCCACAGAGCCATCCGTGTTGTGATACGGCAGCTTTGCAGTGTCAACCTGGCAGAGCTGAACTAGGTTTCCAGCAATTCCCTTTCTTACGTATTTCTGGTGAGGGTTGGCCACAAGAGGCATTTGCAGAAGCCTTGGAAGATGGAGGTGGAGCAGTAACCATGACTATTCTCAGAAGGTCCAGGTAGGTCAGGCCCTGGGACAACCCACACTGGTATTCGCGGATCCAGTGGCTCTGTTGCTGGTGTGGGAAGCAAAGAGGCTGAAGCTCCAGCTCTGCGGGATCTCTTCCTCCAGCTCTTCCAGATCCTCTCCTGCAGGTCACGGCGGCAACGGAGATGGGGAGGGGCTGACGTGGACTCCAGTGAGAGGCAGAGGTCAGCTGCCTCCCTGTCTCCCAGTTTGCGTTCATCTTACCTTCCCCACTTCGGGCTTGGCCCCAAATCCAGGAGGAACAGCTGGACTGAGACTGTTTTACGAGCTCTCTCAGTCGATTTAAACCCCTTATTCTACTTCATTCCTAGTGGTTCCGCTTCTCTAAGCTAGCACTGCCTGATACATGTGGTTTCTTCTCAATGCCAGTCATACTTCCAGATTATGGGGAGAAACTTGGTACAGTAAAAAGAGCACAGTTCTGGGAGTCAGATACATCTTCCAATTTCATCTTTTCAACCGACTTGCTGTGTGACTTTGGTTACGTCACTTAACCCTCTGAGTCTCAGTTTCATCACTGGTTTAAATAAGGGGGGTTTGGGGGCTTCCCTGGTGGCGCAGTGGTTAAGAATCCACCTGCCAACGCAGGGGACACAGGTTCGAGCCCTGGTCCGGGAAGATCCCACATGCCACAGAGCAACTGAGCCCGTGCGCCACAACTACTGAGCCTGTGCTCTAGAGCCCGCGAGCCACAACTACTGAAGCCTGTGAGCCACAACTACTGAAGCCCGTGTGCCACAACTACTGAGCCTGTGCTCTAGAGCCCACGTGCCACAACTACTGAAGCCTGTGCACCACAACTACTGAAGCCCGCACACCTAGAGCCTGTACTCTGCAATGGGAGAAGCCGCTGCAATGAGAAGCCCACGCACCGCAACGAAGAGTGGCCCCCGCTCACCGCAACTGGAGAAAGGCCACACGCAGCAACGAAGACTCAACACAGCCAAAAATAAATATAAATAAAATAAATAAATTAAAATGTATATATTTTTAAAATAATAATAAATAAATAAATAAGGGGGGTTTGGAATAGGTGGTCTCTAAAGATGTTCCCAACTTTAAACATATAAGCAAACACATAACATTAGATTTGTGGTTACCAGAGGTGGGGGAGGGGAAGAGGGAGAATTGAATGAAAGTGGTCAAAAGGTACAAACTTCCAGTTAGAAGATAAGTACTAGGGATGTAAAGTACAACATGATAACTATAATTAACACTGCTGGATGTTATATATGAAAGTTAAGAGAGTAAATCCTAAGAGTTCCATCAGAAGGAAAAAAATGTGTTTCTATTTCTTTAATGTTGTATCTATATGTGATGATGGAGGTTCACTACACTTACTGTGATAATCATTTCATGATGTGTGTAAGTCAAATCATTATGCTGTATATTTTAAACTTATACAGTGCTATATGTCAATTACACCCCAATAAAACTGGAAGAAAAAAGATCCTAAAGTTTATTTTTAAGAGTTCCTGAACTCTTTAAAAATAGTTGTGGGCTTCCCTGGTGGCGCAGTGGTTGAGAATCTGCCTGCCAATGCAGGGGACACGGGTTCCAGCCCTGGTCTGGGAAGATCCCACATGCCGCGGAGCGACTAGGCCCGTGAGCCACAACTACTGAGCCTGCGCGTCTGGAGCCTGTGCTCCGCAACAAGAGAGGCCGCGATAGTGAGAGGCCCGCGCACCGCGATGAAGAGTGGCCCCCACTTGCCGCAACTAGAGGAAGCCCTCACACAGAAACGAAGACCCAACACAGCCATAAATAAATAAATAAATAAATAAAAAAGAATCACATCCTCCCTCGGATAACTTTAAAACAAACAAACAAACAAACAAACAAAAAATAGTTGTGCAAATTAAGTCATAACAGAACTATCACTAACTGGTTGAGTCCAAACTTTAACAACAATTCTCCTGCTACTCAGTTATGGTAAATACTTCTGGGGGCACATACAAAGTGCAACACCCACAATTCCTCATCCTTTGGGAACTTCCCCTGGCAGCTGTGTTACTATTCCATGACCACCCCCTTCCCTTGCTATTGCTAATTAGACCAGAGGAGACACCTGGCCCTAAGGTGGGTCCCAGGTTCTCTCTCCTGGGAATTGAGAATTGGGACCAGGAAGATTCTTGTCAGCAGCCTCTGCTGGTATCTCAAGCTGTGGAAATATTGGGGTGGCCGTATTCCCATATTCCTCCTTGCGGGCCAGAGAAGCAGAAAAACTGTGTCTGAATTGAGAAACGGAAGACTAAAACACATGCTCAGAGAGAAGCAGACACAAGAGCCGGAGGGGAAAAGTCCTGTTGGTTTCTGGTCCTAGCCTGGCTGCATTCCTATCCCTTGGTTCCTTGAGACAACCTATGATTTTCTTTATTCCTCCTTTTGGTTTATGCTAGCCCAGGTTCGTCTTTACTACCTGTTGCCAAAGAACTTCAGCTGATAAACCAGGAGGAAGATGTATCTTTTCTTGATAAAAACTAGTTAAAAACTGCTCACTGATTCTTTATTATTATGCTTCTTCATCCAAAACAGAAATTTTGGTTTTGAAAAATTGCCTAGCTCTGTTAGAAAATGGACATTCTCGAACTGCTAATATTATATTTGTCTGATAGCAAGAATAAAACTACTTCCTTAGCATCAGTCTTTCTATGGCAAACCTGAACATTCTCATACAAAAAGACAGTGAGTCACCAGTGATCTCACACTGGGGCAGTGAGCTTGGCACATAAAGGTAGGGTTCAAGTCCCAGTACTGCCATTTCCTATCTGTGCACCCTTGGATAAATGTGTACACTCTCTGGCCCTCAATTAATCCATCTGTTAAACAGAAACAATTCCTTCTATACAAAGTTGTTGTGATGTTTACATGAACCGCTCTATGCCAAAGCACTTTATAAATTATAAAGCTCTTTACCAATGTGAATTGTGAATACTGAATATTATGTCTGTGTTGCAATATAGACGAAAACACACACAACAGAAGGAAGACAAAGGTAATACCGTCAGAGAAGGGGCTTCCAAGTGAACAGCCAAAAACTCATTGGAAAATTCTCTTTCCCCCCCAGTTAATCTAAAATAAGAGTGACTCAAATAACACAAATGAACTCCTTCTTCACGTTTACACTAAGGCAGAGAAGTCATGTCATTCTGTCGCACAAGGCAATCGTGTGGACATGGGCATGAACAGAAACTCTAGCACACAGACTCAAAAACACGTTCCTGTGGTTAGCTCCATGAGATGCGGCATGTCATCTAGATACACAAACACCTCTATGAATGTACATAACACCCTATATAGGGTATACACATATTTACACAGAGAATGGGGCTTCCAGAGTAACAGCCTAACTGGAACAACCAGTGGGGATTCAGACATGTTCAGGCATGAAAGGAGGGCCAGATGTGAGGCCACCCGGGATCTATTTACATGAGGGCCTGAGGTGATGCATGCAAGCGACAATGATGAGACATGCTGGGACAGAGAGCAGACCTCCCAAGAATCAGATCACCTGCCTTTGGGAAACAGAGAAATTTAAGGTGCTTTGCCATTTGGTAATGAAATGAAGGGCAGAAGATTTAAAAAAGGGCATGTACCCAAACCCACAACAAACCAAAAATATAAACTCATGTCTAATGTGTCCAGTGGTCATAGTCAAAGAGATCTGTTAAACCCTCCTCGCCCCAGACAAGCCTGTTGGTCCTGGAACTTTAGGGTACGAGGGAGAGCCAGTTCCCTGCAGCATGAATATGCTGCATTGGTGTCACCCAGATGTCCTCAGGATCCCTCTCTTGTGACCAAGAACTAAGAAGACGGCTACATCCCTAGAGTCTGGGTGGGTCAAGGAAGAGTGTAAGAAAATGCTGGTGGATGTCGTTGCCGTCCCCCACTGCAATATGGTGCCTGATTATTAAAAGCAACGAAAACAAGAAAACAAGAGATGATTGGGAGCAGCACGTGGCCACTGTGATGTGGCTCCACTGACCTCTCTAGTTCACACGCATCTATCTCCTCGCACTGTATATCTGGCCTGTGCCCTTGGCAACTTCCTCCCCATCCAAGGGTGAGGCTGCTTGCACCCTCTAAAAAACCCCTGTGACTCTACTCAAATGCAGAGATTTGCATTCACTGGGCCACAATGTCCTGAGGTACCATGACCCCCTCACAGAGTGAAGCAGTCGTAACAGGACAGACGCATTATCCTTTACTGCCTGAGTTATGTCACCTCTCTGCTCAAAACACTCTGATGGCACCTGTAGAAAACAAAAACACTAATTTGAAAAGATATATGCACATCAGTGTTCATTGCTGCATTATTTACAATAGGCAAGACATGGAAGCAATGTAAATGTCCATCGACAGAGGAATGGATAAAGAAGATGTGGTACATGTATACAATGGAATACGACTCAGCCATAGAAAAGAATGGCTGAGAAAGACAAATAGTGTATGATCTCACTTATATGTGGAATCTAAAAAACAAACAAATAAACAAAACAAACAAATGAACAAAACAAAATGAAAACAGACTCACAGACACAGAGAACAAACGGGTGGTTGCCAGAGTGGGTGTGGGACTGGGTGAGATAAGTGAAGGGGATTAAGAATTACAAACCTCCGGTTATAAAATAAATAAGCCACAGGGATGTAAAAATATGCAGCATAAGGGATATGGTCAGTAGTATTGTAATAACTTTATACGGGGACGGATAGTTACTAGACTTACCGTGGTGATCATTTCCTAATGTATGCAAACGTCAGATCGCTATGTAGTACACCCGAAACTAACGTAATATTGTATGTCGACAATATTTCAATTAAAAAAAAAGAGTTACAGGGATGGGCGGTAGTGACGGGTGCACAACAACACAAATGTATTTAATATCCCTGAACTGCACACTTAAAAATTATTAAGAAGGTAAATTTTATGTTACTGTATTTTACCACAATAAAAGAAAGAGAATTTTTCCTAAAAAAACTCACAAACCACTCTAATGGCTTTCTAGCTCACTCAGAGGAGAGTCACTGCTGCCTTTCTGTCTTCACCTCCTACTTTTTTGATCTCTAGGAGGGGGATCCAGTTTTTGAGGGGCCTGAAGCTTATACGATTTGGAGGACTTTTTAAGAGCTGTAATACAAAGTTATGCATGAACATGAATATTTCTTTACAGTGAGAAAACAAATCACAATCGATTAAAAATCTTCCCAAGTCAACTTCCCCTTCCGGATCCCCAAAATGTCAAATGTCAAATGGCCGACACCATCCAACTTGGGAGGAAGTGTAATGGAAGGGAAACAGGGTAGAAGGAGATGGGAGTCCCAATCCATCGCAGCTGAATTATCTCAACTGCGTAAATTACAAAGTGTGTGACAAGTGAACCCACTGCCAGGCTACTCTCAGGGCTTGGAGGGGACACCTGAGCCAGTGGGGGCCCTGACGCTCCACGGTGGCCCCAGCCCTGCCCATCCCCTATCCTGTCTTGCTCCGGCCATATGGGTCCCCTTTGTACGAACACAAGTCAGCCCCCTTCTCAAGCCTTTGCCTCTGCCGGTCTCTCAGCCTGGAACTCTCTTCCCTCAGATACCTGTATGGTTTCCTTCTGCATTTCCTTCAGGTCTCTGCTCAAATATCACTGTGTCGGAGAGCCTTTCGCAAGCATCCTGTACAAAAGATAACCTCTGCCATTTCTATCCCTCTCACCTGCTCTATTCCTCTCCCTGATATGATATCTACTTGTTTGCTATCTCCCCTACTAGATGTGACAGAAGAGACCCTGTTGCATTAACTGCTTTATCCCCAGTACCTATCACAGTGCCTGGCACATGGTAAAGGGTCAGGAAATACTTGTTGAACCAGTAAATATTTTAATAATTGCAGGTATTACATTGCAGATACTTTTTGACAGGCTCTACTAGGTGGTATGATTCTTGAGAACAGGGGACTTATTTATTCTTTTTTTTAAAAAGTGATTAATTTTTAAAAATTTTTGTTGGAGTATAGTTGATTTACAATGTTGTGTTAGTTTCTGCTGTACAGCAAAGTGAATCAGTTAGACACATACACATATCCACTCTTTTTTAGAGTCTATTCCCATATAGGTCATTACAGAATATTGAGATGGTTTGATTTTTAAAAATATTTATTTATTTATTTATTTGGTTGCACTGGGCCTTAGTTGCAGCTCTCAGGCTCCTGAGTTGCAGCAGGCGAACTCTTAGTTGCGGCATGCATGTGGGATCTAGTTCCCTGACCAGGGATCGAACCCTAGCCCCTGCACTGGGAGCGCAGAGTCTTAACCACTGGGCCACCAGGGAAGTCCTGGGACTTACTTATTCTCTCACTTATTTTTTTCCACAAAAGTTTCTGAGCACTCCATGTGTACTAGTCTGCTATAGGACTGCTATAACAAAATACCATGGACAACAGAAATTGTGGCTTAAACAACAGAAATTTAATTTCTCACAGTTCTGGAGGCTAGAAGTTCAGGATACATCAGCCGTCAGGGTTGGTTTCTGGTGAGAGCTCTTTCTGACTTGCACATGGCTACTTTCTCCTTGTGCCCTCACGTGACCTTTCCTTTGTGTAAACACATGGGAGAGACCTCTGTTTCCTGGGGTGTCTCTTACTCTTCTTACAAGGATACCAATCCCATTGGATCAGGGCCCCACCCTTATGACTTCATTTATGACTTCACCCTTAATTACCTTCCTAAAGGCCTTAGCTCCAAATATAGTCACATGGAAGATTAGGGCTTCAACATATGACTTTTTGGAGGGATGCAATTCAGCCCATAACACCATGTTAGGCAGTAGAGATGCAGCAACCACCAAAACAGTTCTGACCCCAACCTGCAGGGAGTCTGCAGCATTTACTACAATGAGTAAAATTTGACAAAAATGTTCCTAGTTGGGGCATTGCTGAAGGTAGTGTCAGAAAGCACTGTAGGGGGGCTTCCCTGGTGGTGCAGTGGTTTAGAATCCGCCTGGCAATGCAGGGGACACGGGTTCGAGCCCTGGTCCGGGAAGATCCCACATGCTGCAGAGCAACTAAGCCCGTGCGCCACAACTACTGAAGCCTGTGCGCCCTAGAGCCCACATGCCGCAACTACTGAGCCTGCATGCTGCAACTACTGAAACCCACACTCCTAGAGCCCGTGCTCCACAACAAGAGAAGCCACTGCAATGAGAAGTCTGCACACTGCAACAAAGAGTAGCCCCCGCTCACCGCAACTAGAGAAAGCCCGCACAGCAACAAAAACCCAACCAGCCCAAGGAAGGGAGGGAGGGAGGGAGGGAGGGAGGATTGCAGGAAGCAGATGATACCAACAACAGCACTAATAACAATAGCTGATGTTTATTCTGTACTTCCTATGGGCCAAGCAATGTTATAAACAAGAAACAACAGAGCGAGGTAGATACCACTATCCTTTGTCTACAGCAAAGGCACAGAGAGGATACACACCTTGCCAAGTTCATACAGCTAGTACTTGGCTGAGATGGGATTCAAACCCAGTCAGCCGGATCCCAGAGCCATGTTTTTAACAATTGTGCTATAGAAGCTTTGAGAACCATCCTGCCTCCTTCACCATATAGACGAAAACCACATGGTTCTTTTTCCATCTCCAGCGTCGGACATGTATCTCTGTTGGCTGAGTTGTGGCAATATCCCTACATGGTGCATAATCTACAAGCTCAGATACGGCCCCTCTTGTACCATTTGGTTACTCACGATCTTTTTATTCATAATAATAACTGGTATTAGTCCAGTACTAACCAGTTTACAAAGCATTTTCATATGCCTTAGCTGACTTACTCTTCATAATAATACTAGTCGGTAGGTATTGTGACCCCATTTTATAGGAGAAGAAATTGAGAGTGAGAACGAGAGGATAATGATGCCAGAAAAAAAAAAAGGTTTTTCCTTGAATGAGTGAGGGCTTTGGAACAGCCTCACGGGAATCCCTGGCCTTAGGCTTGGATTTCACTAGCTGTGAGGTCTTGAGCAAGTTGCTCTGTCAAGGGAGTGCTTTCCTAAGCCCAGGCTTAATACCTTAAAGCAGGGTATCTCAGCCTTGGCACTGCTAACATCTGGGGGCTGTCCTGTGTGTTATAGGATATACAGCAGCATCCCTAGCCTCTACCCACTAGATGCTAGAGTACCCTCCTCACCCCAGTTGGGACAACCCAGAATGCCTCTAAACATTGCCAAATGCCCCCTGAGGATAAAATTGCTCCTGGTTGAGAATCACCTTAGTGACAGGTCAGGGAGAGCCAAGAGTCATAGAAGCTCATCCCCTGAAACATGGCCATATGTAGAGAGGGGGCCCCCAGATCCCCGCAGCCCATCAAAGGCCGCCTTGATCTTCGAGGCAGGAATCCATCCTTTGTGCTCAGTACATGTCTTATTAATGTGTAACTTTATAAATATTTATACCCGGTCTGCCACAGTCCCCTGCACCCCTTGCCAACAGCGAGGGGTCTGTCATGGCAGCTGGGAGGGAGGTGAGGGACGTGACCAGGCGTGGAGTTCACAGAGCCAGCGATGGGCTGAAGGCCTGGTCAACTGGGGGCTCCAGGGTTAGTTGAATAGTTGAAGACCTGGGTTCTAGTCCTAGATTTGCCTCCAGTGTGGCCGTCATGAAGTCCTAGTTTGGTCTTCTCTAACCTCGGGTCAGTGATACCTGTCTTACTTGCTCAGTTAAGATGAAGCATATGGAGGCTCTTTTAAACTACGTGTGCTGTGTGTCAGCTCTCAGTATAAAGAACACCTGCTCTGGTCCCACAGGCCTCTGACTGTCGCCAGAAATTGCGCCATAGAGACATTCCTTTGTGTGGAGGCAAGTCCAGAGCTAACCTGAAATCCGTGCCAACTTCCTGGAATTCGATCCCAGCCTCCCAGAATTCATGACCATTCAGCTCTGCCTTTACCGACTGCTGGTCTTACCTGCCCAAAGTTTCCCAGGGAGAAAATCCACACGAGCTGCAGATCCTTCTAAAAGAAGGTCAGGAAAATTTGGAACCAGGACTGGTTCCTGCCACCATAACCGGCCCAGGTGATCAGGAGATGGTGGGCAGCCCTTACTGGCTTTGCTTAGGACAACTGCGGAAGCTAAAGAAACAGCACTGTCTGTTTGTGAATGAGCATACGCGGCATGAACTCAAGAAATGGTTCTAAACACGCTTCTAATCTCTCTATATTTCACATGGATGTTAAATTACCCCTTTAAATCTTAGTGTTCTTTTCAGAATAGTCAATATGAATCTGCCCTTCCTTCCTTTCTTTGGAGATTCGTTCTTCTTTTCTTAGAAAACTCCACCAACACCACTTAAATATACCATTTGAAAACGGCTGGGGTGCCGCATTCAGTGAGTGGATTTACTTTTGTAAAGTTTTTTTTTTTTTTTTTTTTTTAAGTTTGCTGTTTTTTCTTTCTTTCTTTCTTTCTTTCTTTATATTTATGGCTGTGTTGGGTCTTCGTTTCTGTGCGAGGGCTTTCTCTAATTGCGGCAAGTGGGGGCCACTCTTCATCGCGGTGCGCGGGCCTCTCACTATCGCGGCCTCTCTTGTTGCGGAGCACAGGCTCCAGACGCGCAGGCTCAGTAACTGTGGCTCACGGGCCTAGTTGCTCCGCGGCATGTGGGATCCTCCCAGACCAGGGCTCGAACCCGTGTCCCCTGCATTGGCAGGCAGACTCTCAACCACTGCGCCACCAGGGAAGCCCCAAGTTTTTTTTTTTTTATTTAATTGTTGCTTCACCCCTGTCCTTCACTGGGCCTGGTATCACCGGAGTGCAAACGCTTCATGGTTCAATATCTCCAGAGACGAAATCTCCCAACTCTTGCATTTTAAAACAAATTTTCTTTGGGACAATTTACTGCCAACTGGAGAAGAAACTTTAAATTCTTGAAATCAATGCTGAAAGGAGTAGAACAAGCAAGAGGAGAGAATCTGTGCTGTGGGGGGGTAGGACTCCTCCCTGGGGACTTTTGAAATTGTTGGTAAAAAACTATGGAAGAAAATCAACAAAGCAAAATGAAACTAACAAGTGGAATAGGCTGAAATGAATGAGAAATTTTCTAAGTGAAAAATATGACAAAGCTATTTAAAAGCACAAATTGATTTTAAGATTAGTCCTTAATTTCTTGAATTTTGACCTATTTGTTTAACCAAAACATCTGCTTCTATGAACTCCTGCTTGTTATTCAGATAATACACAGTTCATTGTTCATCACACTTAATGCTTCACTCCCTGGATAGCCATTGATTCTCTTCAGAGTCCCTGGCAAAGTGTGAAAGAGTCCATCTTTGGCCTCCCTGACCTCTGCTCCCTCATTCATTCATTCCACAAACATTTGTTGAGAGTCTGCTGTGCTTCAGACACTATACAAGGGAAAGTGGACCCAGACCAAGAAGAACTGATAATAAATGGGGAACAACAAATAGTACACAGGAAAGAGCTACAGTCGAGTATTACGTATGAAATATTGAGTGACCACAGTTGAGGAACCATAAAACTTCCATTGAGAGCATGGGATGTTTTGGCCATTGAGGTCACAAGTGAACTATTTTAACATCTCCTCCACCCATATTATCTGACTCATTCATCTTCTCCATTACATGCAAACAAAAATAAAGCTTGCTTTGCTTCCCATTGTAATAAAAGCATGGGTTGGAGTTCTCTCGTGAGTTGCATCTGTTCTTGTCCTCCAGGTCTTCCCAGGAGGAGACTGTAATTGAGTGGAAGGTCACAGACTATGGAATCAGAAATTAGAATTTCCCACCACTTAATTGCTATGGACCTTGGGCAAGTATAAGTTACTTGACCTCTCTGGACCTTAGATCCTCGCCTGTAAAAAGAGATGACAAGAAAAACTAGGCGGCAGCCTGCTGTCTGTCAGGATAGAAATGATGTATATAAAATTACAGACAGTTACACTGATTGTTCCCAGTGATTCAAGCCCACTGGTATTCATGGCATTCATGTCCTTGGGTAGTCTCCTCCTAAACTGACTTTGGGCTTGTCCTTATGAATTGCTTGGCTCATGGAACCTGTGACACAGCAGAGGCTGGATAAGCATGCCCACACTGGGGCTTACGTTCTCAGAATCCAGATGCCAAGTAAAAAGAGAGGTCCCAGTTTCCCATCTATCTCCGCCAAGTGAGACCTTCCAGCTCCAGGCAACCCACCTGCCGAATGCAGCTTCTTGATCAAGCTCAGGCAAGACCAGCAAAAGAACCACCCAGCCAAGCCACAAAATCATGAGAAGTAACAAACGTGTTTTTTTGTTTTTCTTTTCTTCTCTTTTTTTTTTCTGTGGGTTCTTTTTGTGTGTATTTTTTGGTTTTGTTTTTTTAATATTTATTTATTTGGCTGTGCTGGGTCTTAGTTGCAGCATGTGGGATCTTTAGTTGTGGTATGAGTTGTGGCATGCATGTGGGATCTAGTTCTCTGACCAGGGATCGAACCTGGGGCCCCTGCATTGGAGCATGGAGTCTTAACCACTGGACCACCAGGGAAGTCCCTAAATGGTTTTGTTTTAAGCCACTAAGTTTTGGGATGGCTCGTTAAGCAGGAATACACAATGGGTAAGTTAATTCCTAGTACTACGATCTGTTTTTACTCAGAATACTTCTGATACCAAATATGTGAGGGTTTTCCCCACACCAACAAATTCTCCAACTCCCTGGACCCCAACTGCGTGTTTTAGAATTTGATTCTGACACTAACTACCTGGATTTAGCACACACCTGATGGGTTAAAGGCTCAGTCCCAAAGAATGCCCCCACTTCAGAGACCAACTGCAAGTCCAAGCCTCCCAAACTTCTGACCAACCATCTGTAAAGTTGGGGGGTGGGGTCCCACACCCCCTCCTCAGGCTCAATAATTTGCTAGAATGGCTCACAGAACTCAGCGTACAACTCAGGAATAGCCAAATGAGAGATACATTGGTAGCACACCCTCTTAGCATCTCAATGTGCTCACCAACCTGGAAGTTCTCCAAACCCTGTAGTTTAGGGGTTTTATGGAGGCTTCATTATATAGGCATGATTGATTAAATCATTTGCCCTTGGTGATTAACTCAGTCTCCCCAGAGGTCCAACCTTCTAATCACAAGATTTGTTCCTCTGCCATTCGGCTATCTAGGAACGAACAAGAGTTACCTCATTAGCATAAACTCAAATTTGGTTGAAAGAGTCTTATTATGAATAGCAAAAAACGCTCCTCTCACACCTATCACTCAGAAAATTTCAAGGAATGTGTTATTTAATTTCTATCCATTTGTAAATGTTCCAAATTTCCTTCTGTTATTGATTTACAATTTCATTCCATTGTGGTCAGAGAACACAAAGGTATATAGGTACTTCTGATGGTGTTCTTTATTTGTGTAGATTGGAGTTACTGTCTAGAGTCCTTTTATTTCAACTTGAGAACCTCCTTGAGCATTTCTTGTACTACAGGTTTTGCTAACAATTCTCTTACTTAAAAAAATCTGTGAATGTCTTCATTTCACCTTCATTTTAAAGTATAGCTTTGCTGAATATAGAATTCTTGGTTGACAGTCCTTTTTCTCCCCCAGGACTTTGAATATGTCACTCCACTGCCATCTGGTCTCCATGGTTTCTGATGAGAAATTGTCTGTTAATCTTATTGATGATTCTTTGTGATGAGCCACTTCTCTCTTGCTATGTTCAAGATTCTTTGTCTTTAGCTTTCAATAGTTGGATTATATGTCTAGGTGTTGATCTCTTTGAGGTATCCCACTTGGAGTTTGTTAAGGTTCTTGGATGTATAGACACCCAAGGGACAGTTTTTATTAACTGCTTTTCCTCCTGTGTAGAGGCCATACTTTTCTGTTTCTTTCAAATCATGTAATTTTTTGTCAAAAACTGGACATTTTAAAGAATATAATTAGCAATGCTGGAAATCAGGTTCTCCCCTCCAAGGTTTTTTAATTTTTTTTTTCCTCTCTCTTTCTGTTTTGCTATTTGTTTGCTTAGTGACTTTCCTGAACTAATTATGTAGAGCTTGTATTTTTTGGTCACGTGTGGCCACTGAATTCTTTGTTCATTTAGCTTAGTGGTCAGCTAGTGATTGGATAGATATTTTCTTAAACTCCCTGAACCAGTACATCTCCCAGCTTTGCTGAGCGTTTCTATGTGCATGTTGGGGCTCACGATCAATGCTCCAGCAGTTTACAACTCTGCCTCATTTCCTGCTTGCGCAGAGCCTCAAGTTCAGCCAGAGTGAGAGATTAGGGTCTTCTCAGCTGTCTCCTGGGCATGCGCACAGCCCTGCACATGCCTCTGGCCTTTTAGATTTTTATTAGTATGTCAGAGCTTTTAAAATCTTCTTACGGACATCTCATTTTACAGCTTTTCCTTTTAAGATTTTGGTCAGCCTTTTGTTTCTTCCAACTGTTATTGCCACTTCAAGCAGCTGTGATATTAAACAATTGCTGTTGATTGCTTTTTTGTTTTTTTGGGTTTCTTTTGGCTGCACTGGGTCTTCGTTGCTGTGCGCAGGTTTTCTCTAGTTGTGGCGAGCGGGGGTTACTCTTCGTTGCGGTGCACAGGCTTCTCATTGTGGTGGCTTCTCCTGTTGCGGCGCACAGGCTCTAGGCACACGGGCTTCAGTAGTTGCGGCTCACTTGCTCTAGAGCGCAGGCTCAGTAGCTGTGGCGCACAGGCTTAGTTGCTCCGCAGCTTGTGGGATCTTCCTGGACCAAGGCTTGAACCCGTGTCCCCTGCATTGGCAGGCAGATTCTTAACCACTGTGCCACCAGGGATGTCCCCTGCTGATTGTTTTTGACAAATGCCCCCAGGAAAAATCTGTTCACATTGAGTGAGCTCTGAATCGGTGAACTAAAGACCAGCCCTGAATTTGGTGGTTTCCAGGGAGCTACCAGAGAAGTCAAATAAAGACAATTCTCTGGGAATGGGGATTTAAGAGATCTCTAAACTCCTTGTGGCCCCTCCACTTGCTGTTATGCTGCTGGTTTTCACAACTACAATAGTTACAAAGTTCTTGGTTTTCAAGACTATTACAAAGCTGGAAATAAGGAATGGAAATTGAGCAAGTTAAAAATGCCATAAAGTTCATTGCTCTTACCAATATTCAGTTGTTTTTCTTGAATAAATGCTCTTAGGATTGTTGCAAGATTTTATTTAATTTCCAAACTTGTGACAAAGTTGATTTTGAAAAAATTTTTTTAGTGTTCTTATTGCCTTTATGGAAGAATGGATTTTCAAAGTCCTTACTCCACCATTCCAAAAGCTGACTGCCACTATACCACTTTTTATAACCTAGTGTCATAAATCAAGTAGCATCATTTTGTTGAGGCAGTCACAGAGGTGTGCCCAATTTCAAGTGAGAGGCAATAGATTCTCTCACTTGATAGGACAGTGTCAAGTCTCTGGAAGAGCATGTGGGAAAAGAAATGGGCCATTTTTGGAAAATATAATCTGCTACATTTACTATTTTGGAAAAATCAAGCCACCAATGGCAGTTCTGCTTGTAGTATCCAAGTTACCAGTTCAACAGACTAGAGTCAGTTTACATTTGTGCTATCACATATATGGAGATGATTTTTCTAAGCAACTAATCAAGTCTTCTGGATTTGTAATGGCCAAGAATTTTTATATTAAACCACTGTTCATATTTTTCCTTTTATTTCTTTTATGTTATAATTAATACATTCTATTATTATTCTGCATTAAGTTGATTATTAAATTTAAAACTTTGTTATTGTGGTATCACTTATATATGGTAAAGTACACAAATCATCAGTGTACAGCTCAATGAAATTTTTTAAGCAATGGTACTCATTTATTATTTCTCACAGTTTCTATTAGTCAAGAATTCAGAAAAATACCAATGGCATTTTTCACAGAAATAGAGAAAACAATCCTAAAATTTGAATGGAACCATAAAAAAACCCTGAATAGCCAAAGCAATCTTGAGAAAGAAGAACAAACCTGGAGTCATCATGCTCCACGATTTAAAACTATATTACAAAGCTATAGTAATTAAAACAGTATGGTGGGGCTTCCCTGGTGGTGCAGTGGTTGAGAATCCGCCTGCCAATGCAGGGGACACGGGTTCGAGCCCTGGTCCGGGAAGATCCCACATGCTGCAGAGCAACTAAGCCCGTGTGCCACAACTACTGAGCCTGCGCTCTAGAGCCCGCAAGCCACAACTACTGAGCCCACATGCTGCAACTACTGAAGCCCATGTGCCTAGAGCCCGTGCTCCGCAACAAGAGAACCCATCACAATGAGAAGCCCGCGCACCACAACGAAGAGTAGCCCCCGCTTGCTGCAATTAGAGAAAGCCCGTGTGCAGCAACGAAGACCCAACACAGCCAAAAATAAATAAATAAAATACATAAATTTATATAAATAAATAAAAATAAATAAATAAATAAAACAGTATGGTGTTGGCATAGAAACAGACATATAGATCAATGGAACAGAATAGAGAGCCCAGAAATAAATCTACACAGGTATGGTCAATTAATTTATGATAACGGATACAAGAATAGACAATGAGGAAAGGATGGTCTCTTTAATAAATGGTGCTGGGAAAATTGGACAGCCACAGGCAAAAGGATGAAACTAGACCATTATCTTACACTATACAAAAAATTAACTCAAAATGAATTAAAGACTTGAACATAAGATTTGAAAACAATCTTAGAAGAAAACATAGACAGTAAGCTCCTTGACATAGGTCTTGGCAATGATATTTTTAATCTGATGTCCAAAGCAAAAGAAACAAAAGCAAAAATAAGTGGGACTACACCAAACTAAATATTTTCTGCACAGCAAAGGAAACCATCAACAAAATGAAAAGGCAACATACTGAATGAGAGAAAATGTTTGCAAATCATATATCTGATAAGGGGCTAACGTCCAAAATATATAAAGAATTCATACAACTCAATAGCAAAAAATAAACAATCTGATTTAAAAATGAGCAGAAGACCTGAAAAGACATTTCTCCAAAAAATACATACAGATGGCCAACAGGAACATGAGAGATGTTCTACATCATTAATCATCAGGGAAATATAAATCAAAACCACAATGAGCTATCACCTCACACCTTTTAGAATGGCTATTACCTAAAAGACTTGAAATAGCAATTGTTGGCTAGGATGTGGAGAAAAGGGAACCATTGTGCACCGTTGGTGAGGATGTAAATTGGTGCAGCCACTATGAAAAGAATATGGAGTTTCCTCAAAAAAATTAAAACTAGAACTACGATATAATCCAGCAATTCCACTTCTGAGTATGTATCCAAAGAAAATGAAAACACTAACCCTTTCTTTCTCTTTTTTCCTTCCTTCCTTCCTTCCTTCCTTATTCAGCTTTGTTGAGGTATAATTGGTATACAAAAAACTGAACGTAATGTATACAGTTTGGTGAGAGGATTCACTTTCACTGTGGTTCATACATTGAGCTAAGATGGTGCTGACTGGCAGCTGGGAGCCCCAATTCCTCTCTCTATGGACCTCTCCATGGGGCTGCTTGAGCGTCCTGACAACATGGTGGATGGATCTCCCAGAGATCCAGGAGACCAAAGTGGAATCTGCGATACCATTTATGATCTAGGCTTGAAAGCCACATGATGTCATTTTCACCATATTCCACTGGCCCCACAGGACCAGCTGTGATTCACTGTGGGAGGGGACCACATAAGGGCATGAATACCAGGGGACTAGGATTCCTGGGGGATGGCTACCACACTGCCACATTGATGGGTTCAATTCCTGGTTCCACAATTGTGCCAGTGCCACATCACCTCTTAACTTCCTGAGTCTTGAGTGTTGCATTGGTATTTTTCAACAGTCACCCCTGGCTCCTCAGGGCTGTGCCTTCCTAAGTGTCTTCAAGAGTTCTGAGAACAGTGTTTATTATTAGCAAAGCACTGACCCGCACCATTGAGCTAACTCCAAGGCTCATCTGCTTGCTTCTCTAGAGGTTTTTTAATAGACAGAAATGTGTTAATGGCCTAGTACATCATCTGTCTACTACAGTTTTGACAGGCAACATGGAAATGTGATTTTTTTTAAGAAAAAAATAATATTTTGATTTTCTTCTTAAATAACCACAATTACTTGCTAATGGTATGTGTGTGTCTGTTGGGCACTGCACAGTCCCTCAAACCGCGGAAACAAATTCAACACTTCCATCCATGTTTCCTGTTCCATGTTGACTTTTGCACAGTATTTTTTATTTTTAAAATTTTATTTATTTATTCATTTATTTATTTTTGGCCACACCGTGCATCTTGCAAGATCTTAGTCCCCGAGCAGGGATTGAACCTGGGCCCACAGCAGTGAAAACGCCAAATCTTAACCACTGGACTGCCAGGGAATTCCCTTTATTTATTTTTAAAATATTTATTTATTTATTTGGCTGCACCGAGTCTTAGTTGCGGCATGCGGGATCTTCGTTACAGCGTGCGGGATCTTTAGTTGTGGCATATGAACTCTTAGTTGTGGCATGTGGGATCTAGTTCCTGGACCAGGGATCGAACCCAGGCCCCCTGCATTGGGAGCTCGGAGTCTTAGCCACTGGACCACCAGGGAAGTCCCTCCCTTTATTTTTAAATAAAAGAAAAAACAGATGAACACTTTGTTTTCAATATTGTACCATTACTAACCATATCTCAAAGAATGTCTCGTACATATATTCTTATTCATGTGTGAGAGTAGAACTGCTGGCTCCCAGGGCATCTACATTGCCAATCTTAGCAGGTAACACTGAACTGTCCTCCATAGCCCTTGTACTAATTTATGCCCCTAGCAGCACTGAAGAATTTCCCTTTTCTCCACATCCTTGATGAAATCAATATTATTAAACTTCTCCATTTCTGCCAATCTGATGGGTGTGAAACACACCTCGTTTTTAAAAAATTATGGCAAAATACACATTTAAAACTTTACCTGGATTTTGCTTTTAATTTAAATTTTAATAGAGATAATTATAGATTCATATAAATCTGTAAAAAATAATAGAGATCCCTTGTTCAATGAATTTTTATATATGAATACAGCCATGTAACTACCACCCAAATCAATATATAGAATATTTCCAACAACCCAGAAGGCTCCCTTGTGTCCTCGCCCATCAATACTCCATCAAAGGCAAGTTATAGTGGTTTACATCTTTATTTCATGATAATAATATAGTGTATTCATTATAAAAAGGGGGAGTTGTATCCGGTGAGGTTGAGAACCATTGTGTCTAGAAGGACTTCCTATAGCTGGTGGGTTAGAGATAGCGGGAGATGCTCCTCCCATCCTTTACTTAGTCCCATTGTCTGTCCTAGACTGTTGTCTCTGGCACTGTGCCCGGTAAGCACCGTGTTAAAATGGAATGATGAAGTGTTTTTTGATAATAATTGATGACGGCCTTAGAACTCCACCCTATCCCCATCACGACCACAATGCTGTTTCGCATTCACGGAGCTTTTGTGTTTCTACTGGGAAAGGAGACAGAGGAGGAGCATGGTGGCCTGAGGAGGCCATCTCTGAGCACCGAACAGCAGGCAGGCACCACGTGATAACACAGAGTGACACACAGGCTGTCTGCGGCCCAGGACCAGCCAGCCTGTGTTCTCTGTATTGTGGTGTAGCAGTGGTTGGTCACTCTTGGTTACAGAGAGAAGAGGTAACTACGGTTACAGAGAGAAGACTTTCTGAGAGTGAAAATGTAGAATTATGCACAGGGAGTTCTGCTGGACACCTTGTGTTGATTTTCTCATTTAATTCTCACAACTATAAAGCAGGTGTTACTATTCCCTTTCTCTGGGTAAAAAAAGAGCAAGTTATTCTGAAATCAGGCAGACAGGGATTTGCACCCTAGCTCTGCCGGTTAACCAACCGTGCCCGTGACCTCAGCCGAGTCAGCCACCTTCCCCGAGACGTGGCTCTTTCACAACTCACCGAGTCGTCTCCCATCTCAAATTGGATAACAAATGTGAGGGGTTTTTACTCCATGAAGTGAATTATGTAATGTTATTAATCATTTATAAATATCTAAAACACAGCATGCTAGAGGCCTAGCAAGGGTGTTTTGGGTCCTGGACTCAATATGTGAGCAGAATCCCTGGATCCAGAAAGGAAAGAAAGCCTCCAGAGTTAGAAGCAACATGGGGCAAACCTGTCCTCTTCCTTGCCCTGCTCTTCACCAACACAACCTCAACGTGAAAAGAAACACTCACTGCCGCGCAGAACTGCCCCCACCGGCGACCCCACCTTGGTGGCCCATCGCCACTGGCTGATGAGAAAGGCTGCTGCTAATTAGCATACTAACACTCCAGGCTTAGCTACACTTGGGGGGCCTGGTGCCCCCTTCCTCTGTGGATTCACCTGTCCAGCCCTGACTAGGTGTCCCTGATGGGGAGAGAGCATGTATGCACTAGAAATATTTTCAGAGCCAAACAGGACGACACGGTGAAATGAGCTTCCTCACCTCTGTCAATGACTCCCCTTCCCTCCCACTCTGCCCGCTCCCCCTGCTTGCTCTCTGGTGGCCCCGGGGCCCCCCGAGTCAGAGGAGAATGTCCAAGCTCACTTTATGTGAGAGGATTTTGGTCTCATCCCCTCAAGGACCTGCCCACTCTGCATTGGTTGGTTCATGTCACTCTTCCCTCTGTGCCCTCAGAGCCTTCTCTTAATTACAGTGCATTCTTCTCTCCCATGACCTAAAGCAACTAGCCCTTAACCAGGGCCTCAAACTTTCACGTTAGCCCTTTGAGTTCACTGATAAAGGCACTCCCTCTGGGCACATGTAGCCCATTTGCTGTGGGACGTGCCTAGTGAAGCATCAACTGGATTTCAGCTTAAGCTCCTTTCCTTACTGGCATGTTTGGGCAGTGCACAACTTGTACAACTGTATAGGGAAGCCCTGTCATCAGCTGCTGGGTTTTACTCATCTCTGCATTTCCCACTGCCTGCCATTCTGCTTGATCTCAGTGAATATTTGTTGATTGAACACGTGCGTAAATTGATGACCTACTGAGTAATACTACTAGGTTTTGCTGGCCCACTCACTCTCTTACCCTCACAAGCGTGGTTTTGAGCCCTCTCTACTCTCCTCGGATTTCTTCACTCAGGAGGTGATCGTGCTCCTACTATACAGAGAAATAGAAATGGCTGAGACAGAATTGCCCCCTCTTCTTCCTAACACCAGATGAAAGCCTGCCTTTTCTTCTCTGTGTTCTCTCATTATGGCAGGGATGCCGTCCCTCCTACAAAGCAAAGTCCTTCATTCCTGCCTTGAATCTTCGCCAAGAGTCCTTCGGAGGAACATAAAACTGTCCATTATCCCTTCTCTCTCCTGTTCTCAACCTCTGGCTTCTGGATCCTTCCTATTGATTCCATAACATACACGAGTCTTTTCCAACAAGAACAAAGCAACACACACACACCCTTACCACATTATCTCCGCTCACTGTCTCGTTAGTGAGACAGTGAGGTCAAGTACTGTACACTGGCTGCCTGGAGCCCACCCACATACAGTGACAGAAAGTTTGGGACCTGACCTTGGCTCTTAGACTGGGAAGTACCCCCCAAGCATCTACTCTGCCAGGTAAAATCCAAGTTCCTTAGTTTGGAGTGAGAAGCTTAGCACAATCTGATTCTACTCTATTTTCTCAGTTTCTCTCCTGTCTTCCTTCCCCACACACATACCCGCACCCAATAACCAACGTACCAATAGAGCTGGCCTTGCCATGACTACAGGCCTCTACAGATGCTAGTCACATTCTAGAATGTTCTTCCTCCTTTCCCACCTGACCAGCCTTAAGAAGCCGACTCAAATGTCATATTCTCATGAGTAGAAAATAAACTGGATTCTAAGTTGCATTTCACTGAATTTTATCAACTCAGCTGTCATTGTGATAAGACTATCATCTCTGATGGGCAGTAATAGATATGTCTCACAAATATGAAGTGTGCATAGTAAATTGCTATTAGTCACCACAAATTTCATGAACTGGCATCCCTAAACCCTGACAGTGCAATTACCATTGACAGCAATGTAGAAGACAGAAAAATTATTTCACAAATCCATTAAAAGTAAAGTTAGGTTGTATGAAAAAAAGAGATGCTTTCTGACCAGACTGGTAGTTGCAACTTATTGCTAGCTGGGCACGCTGCTGCCTAGATAAAGACTACATTTCCCAGCCTTCCTTGCAGCTAGATGTGGCCACATGACTAGGTCCCTGCCCTGGAATGTGAATCAAAGGGTTGGTGCAGCTTCTGTGTTTCCTGCTTAAAAGGAAATCGCCTGCCCTCCTCTTTTTCTCTTCCCCTTTCCCAGGCTGAAGCTTGGATATTGTCATGACCCAGCTTTGACAGTGCAACTAAGGACAACATCCTACGGATGATGACGCACAACAAGATGGGAAGCAGCCAGATCCCCAACTGACCAGCCTGGACCACTCTGGTTTCTGGTGTGAGAAATAAATAAATTTAATTTCCTTTAAGCCACTGTGTGTGTGTACGTGAGTGTAGATAGATGTCTCTTTAACATAGCAGCTTAGCCCTAAACTGCTTTCCTAGGTGGGGTAGGCAGTGAGCTTCTCCAGAGCAGAGATGCAATCTCTGTTATCTTTTTATTTCCAGGCCCCAGCAAAGCGCCTGATAAAAAAACAAGTGTTCAATAAGCCTTTCCTGATTGATTGAATGGGTGCCTGAATTGGTAAGAACTAAAGCCATAAAAAGTGAATTGGATTAAATCTGAAGGGCCTGGGATGTCCTGGATAGGAATTTGGACTTTGCCCACATTAAGGCTCCATGGAAAGTTTTCAAGTAGAGAGAAAGAACTTTGCGTTTTCTGGCTGCTCAGGATCGTGTTAGCTGGCGACGCCTGCTGGCCATTTGGAACACTGCAGCCTAGCGCAGGCTGTGACTCCAGGGAAGAAGAGATGCAGCAGTTGTTAAATACTGAAAGTTACAAATTAGAGGGCTAACACCTTGTGATAAATAACCTTTTGGAACTACTCTGGACCAGTCAGTGTGATGGGTGCTGTAGTGGGGATGGAGCAAACTTTAGACATGGTTCCTGGTGTGGAAATTTTAGGTTTCTTTTTTTTTTAACGTTTCTGTCCTTTGCTCTTAAGTTTACAAAAAATGCCTCTTCAACAGCTGGCCCAGCTGACACAACAGCTGGCCCAGACAGAGCAACACCTGAACAGTCTGATGGCCCGGCTGGACCCCCTTTTTTGAACGTGTGACTACCCTGGCTGGAGCCCAGCAGGAGTTTCTGCACATGAAACTGCAGAGCGTCCACCAGCTGCTACAAGAGAGCAAGACAAAACAAGGGTGCGGAAGTTCCGGAACCAGAGGCCAGCACACCCTTTCCTAAGGTCTTATGTATAGAGGAGGGTGAGGAAGAGGCTGGCGACAGTCAGACCCCAGAGGAGCCCCTAACCTGGAGCACAGGGACAAGGAACCTAGCAACATCCAGGGAAATGGCGCGGGGGCTAAGGAGCAAATGCAGGAAGGCGGCAGCAAGGGCCCCGTCACAGCCCCCAACTGGGAAGGAGGGACAACAGCTGACGGTTTAGTAAAACAATCTGTTCTTATGAAGAAAAAAAAAAAAAAAGCCTCTTGCATCCTCTCCTTCCTTCTGTAATTCTTTCTTGTCCATTTGCATCGACTTACGCTTTTCTCATTTCTACCAAAGGAGTAAGTTATTTGAGCCAACTTGTAATTTTGATTAAAAAAAAAAAAAAAAGAACCACAATCAAACCAAAAACCCCACACCGCGCACCGCAATGTAGAGTAGCCCCCGCTCCCCGCAACTAGAGGAAGCCCGCGCTCAGCAGCGGAGACCCAACGCGGCCAAAACAAACAAACAAGCAAGCAAACAAGACCCCCCACTGTCGTAAGAGATGAGCCATTTTCTCGGATGAGACGGTACACCGAGGTCTTTGGCTGGACCCGCTGGGGAGATTTTTCTCCGTTCTCAGTGTTGAGAGAAGATGTTCTATTCCTAAAAACCAGTCTGATTGCACCTAAAGACGCTGTGCAGCCCCTGCAATGATCCTTTGCCCTTTAACTTTGGCCTCCGGAAAGAGACTTAGAGAAACTTTCTGGCCCCCTTTTAGCAACTGGATAAGACTGTGCTTTTCTCTGTGCCAATATTATACCTGAGTTTTAAAAATCTTTTTTATGTTTTTGTAAGCCACTACAGATCTCTAACACAACGTATGACTAACCATCAGAATGACTGGCCCAGATAAAAAGCGTCTAGGAAACCACAGGACGGGGGATGTGAAGGAGGAGGGCCTTAGGAGAGGGTCTGTACCTGGAGGAGGGGCGGGGGGAGGGCGAGGTTAAGCCTTGAAGGGAAGACAGTACATGGTAGGCTCCTTCCCATTCCTAGCAATTCTCTCACCCTTGCCTTATAACTCTTGTCCTGGCTACTGCAGACGACAAAAGAGCCGGTTTCTGAGATGGTTTTTAAGATACTTGATGAACTGGTAACTAGCCACTCCCATCCTCCACCCCGAGTGCGCAGGTCTAACTGGGGCACCTGCCTTCCTCCTCCACAGGTTGCCATCGGGAAGCCCAGTGGTGTGAGTGTCAAAAATAAAGGCACTCAGCACTACTGGAAGCAAGAGGGTGGCCTTCCCTGAGCGGACTGTGCAGAGCTGCTTTTTGTGGGTTGTTTTTTTTTTTTGCGTCCGGGGAACTCCTGTAGGAGTTAAGCGAATTAAGTTACAAATAGCAGGCAGCTCCAGCAGAAATGGGCCTTAGTTTTCTGCCAAAGTGTTGCAATCTGTTTTGATGGCCATGCATCTCTGTGCACGGAAAAGGTGCTTTTCCTTGCTTCCAGCTGCTAGACAAAGGAGGGGAAGGAGCTGTCGGCCCTCGTTCCCGAGGCCAGGCTTTCAGACCTGGGCGGGAAGCAGGGCCAGGATAAGTCCTCCAGGTCCACGTCCCGCTCCTTTGGCGTCCTCCCAGACTGTTCCTGGGCCGGGCTTGCTGGGGTCCGAGGCTGCTCCACCGGATCGGCCAGGCCTTCAGCTCATCACTGGCTCTGTGACCCCAACACCGGGCCACATCCCTCACCTCCCCACCGCCGCCACGGCGAGAGGCTCCTCTGTTCGGGCTGGCAACCCCCTGATGCAGAAGACTGGCAGAACCGACTCTAAAGATTCAGAGTGACCGGTAATGAGAACGATCGATTTCTGTCTAGAGCAAAGTGTCTATCTCTGCCCTGAGGCCTAGTGAGCAGTGTGGCTGGGGGGAGAGCTGGGGGCTTGGGGTCGGGGAGGAGGCCCCTTGAGCCTTCCGAGGGCTCAGAGCAATGAGGCTGCAGAGCTGAGAGGGCTGTGGATCGGCATCTGAAGCTAGCATTGCCCCGGGTGGGCCTCCATAGCCCCTAGCTACCTCCCCCCGATGGAGACTCAGAGGGTCGGGGAGGTGTAGGGGAGAATCAGGCCTGAGTGGGAGGCTTCTGGGTCCGGGCCTGGCGAGCAACCACTACTCCTCTCCTGAAGTCCTTACCCACATTAACTCCGAGGTAATAAACGTGTATCGTTGTGTTAAGACAGTTTCGAAGTTACACAGCAATCGATGACCAACACGTAAAATGATGCTGGGACCTCCAGAGGACACGAAGGTGCCTCTCGGCAGGTGTGGCCCGCCTTCCTGCGGTGAACCACAGGAGCTTTCTCTCCTGCCCACCAACCTCCCTCTCCCTCCGCGTTTTCATTCACAGCAGCCCAGGGAGAGACTGAGATGTATTTCCTCCTGCCATTCTGACCCCATAGTTGTAGGAAAAGTCATCAAGCTCCTTCAAGACTCTGCGCTCCAGCACCACCCCTACCCCAGCCCCTCAGGAGGAGTTTATTCCTCATCACACACCCCCCTCAGGACCTCCTGGCAGCTCCTAGCCCCGTAAAGACAGTTGCTCCCCGGACCCCTGAGAGGTCCCCAGGTCTCGCACATTGAAAAGTTGTTGACAGCATCCCACTCACATTTTCCCCGCCAACCTTGAGCCTCAGCCTCTTATCTGAGGAGAATCTCTCCATCAGCAATCAGTTTTTTACGGCAGATACAACACCACTCTTTTAAAGGAGGTTTTATAAAAATGTTTTCTTTATGAGAGTAATATAAGCTCAATTTAGAAAAAGTGGAAAATCCATAGAGCGATCACGGTTAAGGTGTGTGTGTGCTGTCAAAGCAAATTCACTATAAATAATGTATAAGAAACGAAGTGCTGAAGTAATTTATTTTGTTGTAGCCAAAGCTTTGAAATGAACTGGTTTGCAACCTGGAGGCTTTGTGTATTGATATTTAAGGCATATTCTGGCAGACAACTACTTACATCTTCTAGAAATATTATGGATGCAGATATAAGGGAGGAAAGGGACTTTTGTGGGCCTCTTTCTGTCTGACCAGAAAGAAATGGCCATCAGGTGGGGAGGATGGTGGAGAAAGGCAATGACACAGAACATCTGTGTTTCAATTAGACCTTTGCTCAATGCCTGACACCTGTGATCTCTCTGGATTTTCCCCCCCCCCAATACCTCACTGCCCCTCACAGCGAGAACCACTGTCCCTTCCCCCGACTCGAGTGCCAGAGCTCTGCCCATACCCCTGGCCCTCTGAGGCCACAGCCTGCTGTAATTAGTTTGCAAGCACTGCTGTAAAAAACACCAGCACCTGGGTGCCTTAAAACAACAGAAATTTACTCTCTTACCGTTGCGGAGACTAGAAGTCCCAAATGAAGGTATCAGCAGGGTTCGTTCCTCCCTGGGGGCTCCGAGGAGCATCCGTCCCAGGCCTCTCTCCCAGTGGCTGCCAGCAGTCCCTGGCGTTCCTTGGCTTGTAGACGCATCCCTCCAATCTGTCTCCGCCCTCACGCGGCATTCTCCTCTCTGTGTATCTCTTTGTCTTCACGTGGCTTTCTTATAAGGACACCAGTGATTGGATTGAGGGCACACCTTAATCTAGTATGACCTCATCTTACTGAATTGCATCTGCAAAGACCCTGCTTTGAAATGAGGTCTTGTTCTGGGGTTCCAGGTGGATCTGAATTTGGAAGGGACGCTATTCAATCTTGTACATTAATGCCCAAACAGTCCACATTTTAGTCATCAGCCATGACAGTGCCTGGGTTATCCCCAGTGGATTATAAATCCCTACATCGTGAGAAATAAAGGCAAAAGAAGAGATCATGAAAAAGAAAGTCTTGAAACCCGAACTCTGCTGAAACATGTTGGACTAAACAAGTTTTCTGAAGGTCCCAGGAGAGTCTGAAGATTTTGCTGTCTTCCTTGTTGCTTGGAGAAAGCAGGGGAGTAGTTCTTTGCAGGAGGAAACTCTAAAACATGGGTAATGAAAGCAAATCTCCTGGAAACATAAGGGCTGGATCACCGCTACCTTAGGCAAGAAAACAGTGCAATGAATGTTACACAACCTATAAAATTGTCTTTAAGAAGAGCTCTTAAGGACATGGGAAAATGCTCATGCTGTAACGCTAAACAACAAAGCCAGGATTCAGAACTGCACTGCGGCGTGAGCTCGACATTGCAATAAAGAGAAAGTATTTCCAGAAAATAAGGCTGGTGCCAACCGTGAGGTGGGGAGATGGAAGCAGGGAGCTATTGCCTTTTGTTTTACACACTTCCATGTTGTCCGAATTTTTTTTCCCAAAACATGGATGAAAATGATCAAAAGGTACAAACTTCAGCTATATGATAAATAAGTACTAGGGATGTAATGTAGTATATGATTAATATAATTAACCCTGCTGTATGTTATATATGAAAGTTGTTCTATATGAACCTTGTTAGGAGAGTACATCCTGAGTTCTCATCACAAGGAAAAACAATTTTCTTTTTCTTTTGTATCTATATGAGATGATGAATGGTCACTAACTTATTGTGATAATTATTTCATGATGTATGTAAGTAAAATCATTATGCTGTACACCTTAAACTTATACAGTGCTGAATGTCAATTATATCTCAATAAAACTGGAAGAAAAAAATAAACTTTAAATTTGAAAATAGGTTTAGATTTACAGAAAAGTTACAAAGATAATACAGAGAGTTCCCATATGTCAAGTACCCAGTTTCCTCTATTGTTAACTTATTTGTCACAATTAACCATTTTTATTAACCAACGTCCATTCTTTAATGGGATTTTTAAAGTTTTTAATCTAATGTCATTTTCCTGTTCCAGGAGCCCATCCAGGACACCACATTATGTTTAGTGATCGTGTCTCCCTAGGCTCCTCTAGACTGTGACATTTTCTTAGGCTTTCCTTGTTTTTGATGACCTTGACAGTTTTGAGGAGTCCCGGTCAGATATTCTGTAGTGTCCCTCAGTTTGGGTTTGTCTGAAGTTTTCCCTCATGACTAGACTGAGGTTATGAATTTTGGGGGAAAAGACCACAAAAGTTAAGTGCCATTCTCATCACATCATATCAAGAGATATCTTACTTTTAAAAAAATTATTTATTTGTTGGTTCGTTTTTATTTTGGCTGTTCCACACGGCTTGCAGGATCTTCGTTTCCTGACCAAGGACTGAACCTGGGCCACGGCAGTGAAAGTGCCCAATCCTAACCACTAGACCGCCAGGGAACTCCCTATATTACTTTCTGAATGAAACATACAATAAAATATATTTTAAGTAAGGATTATGCTAGAAAAATAGCGGTGTCTGACTCTGAGGGTAGATCATGAGGGTTTTCTTGATATCTCTCTCTATAGTTCTCTATAAGAAGCATAAAATATATTTTATAATTAGAAAAAGAACAACAACAACAAAAACTCCAACTGTAAATACACAGGAAGGGCAGCAGAGGTGCTTGGCTGTGAGGACAGGCTGAGGGAGGGGGAGTCGGGCCGGGTCTGGTGCCGGAACAGTGTCAGCGTGATGCGGAGCACGCCAAGCCTGGCTGCTGGGAGCAGTCAAGATTACTAATGGCAGGACAGACAGTAATAGCAACAAAAGGAGAGCGAGGTCCGGGGCTGGGAAGACAGCGCTAATGAGAACACTGAGAAGCATTCCAGGCAAAAGGGTCACCCAAAAATGTAAGCAAGCCTAGAGCCAAGATTAGTTATAGCCAAATAAGTCTTGCAGGATTCAGGGGGTGCAGGCAGCTGGGTGAATGCTCGGGCACCTCTGCGTCTCCGAATCCGGCAACGCAATGCTTTGTGTAAATACTGACTTTTTAGGGAAGACAGAGAGGAGCCTCTTTCTTTTTCCACTGCAGGGATTAAGAGAAGTTTATTGATTTTTAAACAGGCTGTTTCTAATCTGGGCTTATTTTAGATCTAATAAGACTGTTATCATTATTTTTTAATTGGGTACGGGGAGGGAATTCAACGTCAATCTGTGGGTAAAGTATTTTTAATTGCTTTGGAAGAGTTACATTAAAACTGAGATTGTAGGTCACACGCGAGTCCCAGGGCACTGGTCCCACAAGGATATTCTATTGGAAGCAGTACGTCGCCCCTGCTCTCAGCCCAGCATTAAAATGGCTGGGCAGATGAGCTGGCATCCATATAATGGGGCAAATAACTGTTACTTCCAGAGAAGCAACCTTTCAGCTGTGCTTGGCAAACTTCTATTCCTCCTTCCAAGACCCAAGTCAAGTGTTGTATGACATCTTCTCAAATTCTCTCAGGCATCAAAATCTCTCAGGTGATAAAAATCACCTCCCTTTCTACCTCACAGGTTATTCTAAGGAACAAGTGAGCCCAGTTTTTATGGAAGTGCTTTGGAGTCTGCAAAGCACCATGTAAATGATGGATGATGTTATTATAAAATATCTGCAGGGAATGCCCTGGCGGTCCAGTGGTTAGGACTCTGTGCTCTCACTGCCGAGGGCCCGGGTTCAATCCCTGGTTGGGGAACTAAGATCCCACAAGCTGTGAGGTACAGCCAAAATAGATAAATAAAAAAATTTTTAATTAAAAAAATAAAAATAAATAAAAATATCTGCAAGTTAATGGTATGTGCCTGTCAGTGGGCTAGGTAGCTGTACCTTGGTACAAAGACGCTTCTGGGAGGAAAAAAGTCGACCAACATTGACGATGGATGATTCAACCTATTTGAATTCGGCAGGACGTGTGGCTTGTGTCCCATGTTCCTGACTCTTTCTCCACCAGCTGCTCAGAGCTGGGGCCGCTGACTTCACTGATGCTCACCCCTCAGTGCAGGTTCCTGAGTTGGCGCTCAGGCAGGAAAGGATTACAGAGTTTAAGCACCACCCCCCACACCTGTGGGTTTAGGGACCCTGGACCCCCAGCTGACCCCTGGGCTCCCATCGTGGTCCCAGCTGTTGGCGGCCAATCCCATGGGGTGTCCAGAGCCTCAGAGAAGCCCAGGGCTTCATCACCACTGGACAGGGCATCTGCGTGGCTCCAGTTGGAATTCTGGACAAGGCATCTAAGATCCAGACTCAGGATCGCCTGATCCCTGGATTTCCTGGGCTGCTTCCCCCTCTCCAGGTGAGAACTTGCTGCCACCAGGGACCTAAATGAGGTTTGAGACCCGAGACTCTGTCAGTGGCCAGACATGCCTTCCCTCTCCTGTTCCACGTGGTGGGCCGAGCTGGACCCCCTCCTCCCCACCTGCCCTGTTTTGCCAAGGAAGCGCCCTGCTTAGTGCCGGTCTTAGGTTTTAACAAGTTTCTTCACTAATTTGTTGTTTGTCTCTACATATATTCAGGTGTGATCTCTCCCATTATACCTCTCCAAACTGCCAAACCTCTACCAATATTTGAATAGTGTCCGGCTCTAATTTAGAATCTCTGCTCTCATTTCAAATATACTGAGGACCCACATAACAATAACAACCACAACAATCCAATAGCGACTGTTTATAGAGCACATCCTATGTGCCTGGCACCGAGCTGAGTGCTGGACCCTCCCTGTGAGGTGTGTTATTGTCTCTTTACAGGTGAGGACCCTGAGCCCCAGGGTGGACAGCTGGTGGGTGACAGAATTGGGATTCCGCCCAGAGCTGTGTGGTCCCAAAGCCTGTGCTCGTGGCCGTGATGTGACACAGGTAAGCAGACGACTCAGGTGCATAAACTGCATGGAACGGATACAAACACAGCCGAATTCCTGCAACGGACGTAGGTTGTGGCACGTACTTTTGAAGGTTTTATTACATTTCCAAGTTACATGTTATTTTTTTCCTCTGGCAAATCCAAAGGGCCCACGTCCATCCTATCCTGTCTTCTCCTCCAGCGCTTTGCCATTCATATCCAAAGCGTCCTGCTAGGAGCTGTGGGAAATAGAAAGAGTAATCAGATGTACCTTCCACGTTCAAAAGGTTTTAATATAGGAGATACATGGGAAATGACGTGAGAGCTGAATGAAGCTTTAAGTAAGTCTCTTTTCTGTTTCCTTTCAGCTACCTAGAAATGGCTCGATTTCTTCTGTGGAATATCTCAAATTGGAGAAAGGCCTTGAATTCAACAGCGAATGGCTGAGTTTTAGGAGTCCAATTTTTATGTGTGCTTTAAGGGGCAAGGATAAGACTTGAAGGGTGAGGGTATGTGATACTGTCCATTGCTGTAAAGGTTGCAGTCTGCCCAGGGATTCGGAGAGGGGAATCAATTTTACATTTGGTCACCCTGGAAGCCATTCCATTTCCCAGTCCCTCCAGCCTGCCTTGAATTATGGTTGGGTTCAGTTAGCAAAGCTTTATTGACGGCCCACTCTGAACCAGATAGAGCGCGGGGAAAGCAGGGTGCTAAAGTTGCGAAGGACATGGTCTTTGACCCGGAAGGGTTTATCATCGAGATAGGAGGACAGATTTGTCAGTAAAAGCTAGTCAGTTCAGTAACAGAGGTTGGGATGAGGTGCCAGGAGAGCCCGGGGAAGGGATTTAGCCCAGTCTTAGAGTATGGTGCAGTATGGAGTGTGTGTGTGTATCTCTGTGTGTGTCTGTATGTGTGTCTGAATGTGTCTATATGTGTGTCTGAGTGTGTCTGTGTGTGTCAATGTTGTAAAAATTAATAAATAGAAACCTCAATTTATTTATTTTTTTTTTGGCGGCACTGGGTGCCATGTGGGATCATAGTTCCCGGACCAGGGAGCTAACCCGTGCCCCCTGCAGTGGAAGCTTGGAGTCTTAACCACTGGACCGCCAGGGAAGTCCCCCTCAATTTATTTTAAATGGAGTTGGGAGACCAGAAAGGGGAGATCTCAGGCCCTGTGATGACAGTAGAGCCCACCAGGAAGGAGAAAGACTCCTTTCCTGGTAAGCACTCAGCCAATGAAAAGCCACAGACTCTTTGTTTACTGTAGCTCCCCAACTTCTCTCCTCCCCGCCCCATAAAAGCAATCTCCTTCCCTTGCCCCTGGCTCACCGTGGCTGCAGACCCCAAGCTGCAATTGCTGGGGAGTAAGAAATTTTCCTCTGCCCCTCTAGGTTCTTCTGCCTGGTCTAAGAGTTAAATGCACATGAGACAGATTAACAAGAGAAAATCAAACAAAAGTTCAGTAACATGTATACGTGGGAGAGACCCAGGAAAACTGAGTAACTCATGAAAATGACCCAAGCCCTCACCTGAAATACCATCTTCAGCTAAAGACAAAAAAGGCTGTTGGGGGTAGTGGTTTGGGACTTGGAAGGGGAGGAAGGCAATGCACATGGAGGTGGAAAAGCAAATGTCTGGTAGATGTTTGCAGTGGAACCCAGTGTGGACCCTGATCCTTAGGCATTTCCCCCACCACACGGAGCCCACATGCTCTGCTGACGTCTCTGCTGACAGCTCTATTCCGGGAACAGGCCCGCTACGCAAATTCTTTTAGGCAGTTAGGGAGAAGGTCAAAGATTCTGAGTTTTTGGGGCCTTGACTGTTTTCAGCTCAAAATAATCTGCCTGACAAAGAGGCGTTTTGGGGTGGCGTCTTGCTCCCCTCCACAATTCTCTGCTGGTCCCAAATAAACCCATCTTTGTTGCAGAAATATCTGGCACTCTATTTGTTTTAGGTCAACGGCGTATATACATCTTCCTTGAAGACAAGACACCTGACCTAAATCTTGGAAAGGAGATTCCAAGCAAAGAGAAGGGCAGAGCCAGTAAGTACCCAGAGGCAACAGATGACTTGCCGAGACCCATCAACTGGGATGGGAGGTGAAGAGGGGCAGGGGTTAGGACTGGGAAGCACGTGGGTTAATGCTGTAATAGCAGAGGGCCCTGGGAAGCGAGGGAAAGACAAGGTTACATTAGCCCCTTGGAGACACTGCTCTGGTGGCAGCCTGGCGACCAGAGTGATGGCGGGCACGGGTGGCGGTGGGACACTGAGCTTAGTCACCAGGGAAAGCAGTCCAGGAGAGAGGCAACCAGAGCCCAGATTCCAGCAGGGGAGAAAGTGATGGAGAGAAGGTGCCACATTATCCTGCTGTCCCACAAGCCAAATGACATTTCCGTCTCTTCCTCACTGGCCTCTCTGCCCCCTGCCAGCCTTTCCCCAGCCTTCCATGGCCTTCCATGATCCAGCCTCTGCCAGGCTCCAGTGGGGAAGCCGGCAGTCGGGGAGGGGGAGAGACCGATCAGAGAGGGGGCAGAGCAGAGCCAGCCCACCCCCAGACTCCTTATCTGATCATCACGTAGTGTCATTTGCTCTTTGAAGTTTATTAAGTCCATTACTTCTCTATCGGCCTAATAGAATTGTACACCTAGACACATATGAGGAGTTCTTATGCTGTTAGGGGGACAGGGGTTCTAACCCTGGGAGTTTTTACAGCACTGGTACCTTTTAACGGAAACAAATTTTCCTTCTCCCTCCTTTCATTGCCCTCCCCTGCCATGCTCCGGGTTGTCCAGGTAAAGACTGACCCCTCCCGGGGGGTGTCTGTTACCTCCCGAACAGGCTTCCATGGTGAGAGTTTCCTCATAAGAGCTTGTTCTTTGCTTCTAGAAGTCACTTCAATAAATACCCAGCAGATTAGATTCTCATGTAAGCAGTATCTGTTGTGAGGACAGGAGAGAATGACAATGTAATGAGACTGTTAGGAAACCGATCTGTGACTTTCCAGCTTTCTTTTTCTGGTGGAATCAAAAGCAGCAGGCATTTTTGAGCACCTGGCCCGTTGAAGCATCGCACTTGGGAGTCGGGTAGGTAGTGGGTGAGGAAGGGAACAGCCCTGAGCTCCAGGAGGTAGGTCCACAGGCCCATGGAGCTGTTGACCCTGCCCAAGGGACTGGGGGTGCTTGTGTCTGACCTGGGCTTTTCAATGGTAAGTGGGTGTTTGACAGGCAGAGACAAGAGCATTCTGAGCTGAGGAGACGGTGTGACCAACGGCATGCAGGGGGGTGGGGTGCTGGGGCCGGGAGACACGGGGTGTGCCTGGAGACTGGAAGTCATCGAGCGTGTGGAGGCGTGGTGGATTCTGTGTTTTGGGAAGATAACTAGAGACGGGGGAGTGATGAAAAGCAATCTGGAAGCTGTTACAGGATGAAGGTGATGAAGCCTGCTTCAGGCGGTGGGTGGGACGGAGAGAAAGGGACAGTGTCTCGGAATACTTAGGATGTAGAATTGAGCTGAGCTGGCTGCTGACTGTGTAGGAAGGAATAACGTATGACAGAAAGTTTGCTAGTTTGGGAGAATAGGTCCTTAAAGCCATGCACTTGGATACCTGAGAAGAGGTAATGCTTTCATAAACTGGTATCATCTCAGGTGACTCTAAGGATGGAGTTGCCTGAGGATTTGGCAGAAGGTAAAAGGAAGAGCTAAAGGAGGGCACATGAAGAGAGACTTGTTCTTCGTGCCCAGATGGAATCTGCTAGTTTTCCTAACGTCTGCGATAGTGCCACTGGTGCCAGCCACTGCATAAACTGGGGCGGAATCAAGTGGGACTCACTCCAGATCCCCCCACGTGAGGCACTTCTGGGAGGCTGGTCGGGCGGAAGCACACGTTGAATGCAGGACTGGAAGGCCATCGGGTGGTGCTCTCCAGAAGACGGCCGGAGCTTGGATATCAGGTGATAGCCAGGTTGGAAATCCGGGCCACAATGAGCAGACTGGAGGCAGCTGAAGCCAGGGGCGTGGGTGAAATGACTCACGGAGGGCCCCGGACAGAAACCCAAGGAGCAGCATCATTTAGGGAGCAGCCGAGGAGGAGGTGCCAGTGGAAACTGGGGTATGAAGAGGACGAGGAGAGAGCAGAGGCTGGGAGTCTGCTGTGGGATGGACCAGGCTGGCTAAAGGGCAAGTAAAACCAGTAAAGCCAGTGAGGGGAGGCAGGCAGAGCGGGAGCAAGGGGAATGGGGCGGGGCAGGGAGGAGGGCAGGGGACGGGGTGTCAGCCCTAGCAACCTGGACTGTCGTGCCCTGACCGTGTACTAACTTCTCTGCATCCAGGCCCAGCTTAGTTTGCTCTGGGCCCATCTTTCATGGCTCTAAGGGAGGCCACCATCTTGACCTTTGGGGGCTCAAGCCTCTGGGATCAGAGGTAAAACAAGGAGGGTCTTATAACCTCCCTTCACTCATCTCTTGGCTAAGAGCTTCTGGACTACTGGGCCAACGCCACTCTTCCTTGCTTTGCACTGAAAAAAAAAAAAAAAAATCAGCGTAGATAGCATGTAGTGATATTTCTGAGCGTGGCTTTGATCTTGTGGTAGGAACATTCCAGGAGAAAAGCAAGAAAAAACTTCTTAAGACTCTGTCGATTGTTAGCTGAGAGATTGGGTGTTGGGCTGATTGATGGAGGTCCCGCCGCTCAGCAGTCAGGGGAAAAAGGCTCTCCCCTCGCTCTCTGAAGACCAGCGTGGCGTGTTCTAATCCTGGCCGCCAGCTGCTGCCCTCATGGTTAAGCACCTCTAACAACTACCATGTGTCAGCTGGAAATTTTACTTAAAGAAACAAACAACAATCCTAATAGTGAAATAGGGTTTGTGTATCTAGGCTCACATCACAGGTGGAATCATGTTCTATACATGCAAACAAACTTTTTAAAATACATGTATGAAGTTTGATAATCACCTCTGAAGATTTTTAGTGTGGGGATGTGATGGGACAGGGTTGGAGAATTTAACAATGATGTAAAGACTCTACAAGTCAAATTGTTCTTTTACTTTCTCCACTTTGCATAATCACAGTGTAAACAACACATATATTAGTATTAATGTTTATTCCTTTGGTTAAATAAAAATTCCAATACACAGGAGGTAGCTTTTAGAGGTTCTTAACTGTGAAGGAAGCGAGATAGGGTAGTTTTTCGCCTGAGATAAATCCAAGAAAATTACATTCACCTTGGTGGGTGGGGACCAAATGCAGATATTTTTAAGAAAAAGTCAAGAGGCATTGAACCCACAAATTTTCTTTTCAGGAAATTAGTATTTTCTATTTGATTAATGATGGAAATTGACCATGTCTACGTTGCCTCCTTTCTCTTCTTATCAATTCAGAAACTAGAATATATTCCATCTGCTGTCCCTCCTCTCACCTCCAATCTTCTTAACCTCATTAAGACAGAATTGCTAAATAATAATAGCTGATGATAGTTTCTGATCAGATGAGGAGAGATGGATGATCATAGAGATGAAGGGGCATCAGGCAGGTCTGACTGAAGGAGGAGGCTGCATATGGGGTGAAATCTAGGGGGTCTCATTTTGACAATTTTATTTGACGACTCATTCTCTTCTTTAAATGCTGTGGGGTTTTTTTGTTTTGTTTTTCTGGACTGAACTGGAACCATTAGGGTCATTTTTGTTTGGATGTTGTTTGGTTCCCATTCATTTACTTACTGAGCGTGCACCATGCACTGTGCTAGATACCTGGGGAGAGGTAATGCTTTTATAAACCTCCTTCTGGTATCATCTCAGGTGACTCTTAGGATGGACTCACCTAAGGATTTGGCAGAAGGCAAAAAGGAAGAGCTAAAGGAGGGCATATGAAGAGAGACTTGGCCTTTGTGCCCAGGTGGAACCCGCTAGTTTTCCTAATGTCTGCAATGGTGCCACTGGTGCCAGCCACCGTCTGCTGTATAAAGTGCGACACTCACTCCCGACCCCGACGTGAGGCATTTCTGGGAGAGTCGCAGGGACTGCACTAGGGCCGTTGGCTATACAAGTTGGTTCTTGAGGGCATCATCTCAGATCCAGATGACAGATAACAGAAAAATCCTGTTTGGTTCGATTCTGTGTCTCTCTGACCTGCACTAGAAATATTTTTTGAGTCTTATTATAGTTGAAACCTTCCATTATATGTGATGGGAACAATGGAACTTACTCTTTTTTCTTATTTGTCATGGCTATCAAGAATCACAGAAGATGTTTTGCAGACCAAAATATTGGGGACCTTATTGCCTCCAAATTTTCCAGTCAGAGATGGAAGAGCTAAACGTATGGGAAAAGGACATTTCTAGTTTAATCTTTTTTTTTTTTTTTTTTGGCCGTGCTGCTTGGCTGGTGGAATCTTAGTTCCCCGGCCAAGGATCAAACTCGTGCTCCCTGCAGGGAAGCACGGAGTTCCAACCACTGGACTGCCAGGGAGTTCCCAATCATTCTTTTTTAATTGCTGAAATGCAAGGCTCAGATGATCCTGAGTTAGAACAGTGAGCTTGGTGCTGCACTGTACCAGAAGATTCCAATCCAATGGCGTCTTGTTCCAAAATTATTTTAAAGCCTTAAAAATGAATGTAGCTGCAACTTCATGCAACGAAGTAAAATGGGTATTTGAGAACTGTAATACTGGTTATGAATTATAATAATACTGGCCACGACTTATTAGCCCTTATCATGTTCCAGGTTTCCTACTAACTGCCTTGTATACTTGCTCTTGAAGCCAAGTCTGACCGTCAGTCACAGTGGTTAGCTAGTTCTCGGGGTTAGGATGTCTGCTTCTCCTCATTTTCCCACTTGCTCTGTTCCTGTCTACTTTGTTAATCTTTTTTTTTTTTTTTTGGCTGCGCTGGGTCTTCGTTGCTGCACACGGGCTTTCTCTAGTTGTGGCAAGCAGGGGCTACTCTTCGTTGCAGCACGTGGGTGTCTTATTGCGGTGGCTTCTCTTGTTGCGGAGCACGGGCTCTAGGCACGCGGGCTTCAGTAGTTGTGGCACACGGGCTCAGTAGTTGTGGCTTGTGGGCTCTAGAGCACAGGCTCAGTAGTTGTGGCACACGGGCTTAGTTGCTCCGCAGCATGTGGGATCTTCCCGGACCAGGGCTCGAACCCGTGTCCCCTGCATTGGCAGGCGGATTCTTAACCACTGTGCCACCAGGGAAGTCCCTACTTTGTTAATCTTAATGTGTACACATTCTTTACCTTAACCCACTTCAAATTTCTTTTGGAAAAAGGCAGCATTCTGATGAATGAAATACATTTTTGGAATGATTTTTTAGAGAGTGATTGATTGTGAAGGCTTTAGTTTGTCTCAAATTCTAAAGAATCTATGGTTTACCTGAAAGACAACAGCCATTCTTGTTAAATTATTCTGCTCATGTTTACTTTGTAAAACAGTGGTATTTTATGCAAACAAAGTTGGAAAGCCTTGATTTGGGCTCTGCAGGGGCAAAGGCCTTTCCTCTGTTACCAAGTACAGAATACGGTCCCCAGCTTAGTTTGACTTACAATTTTTTGACTTTAGGATGGCGTGAAAGTGATATGCAGTGAGTAGAAACTGTACTTCGAATTTTGAAGTTTAATCTTTTCCTGGGCTGGCGGCATGCTCTCCAGTGACACTGGGCAGTGGCAGCGAGTCTCAGCTTCGGGTCAGCCCTGCAATCATGAGGGTAAACAATCAATTCACTGACAAGTCATTCTGGACCCAGACAACCATCCTGTTTTCCACTTTCAGTACAGTATTCAATAAATGACATGAGATATTCAACACTTTATTATAAAGTAGGCTTTGTGTTAGATGATTTTGCCCAACAGTAAGCTAATGTAAGTGTTCTGAGCATGTTTAATGTAGGCTAGGCAAAGCTATGATGTTCTGTAGGTTAGGTGTATTAAATGCATTTTCAACTTATGGTATTTTCAACTTATGATGGGTGTATCAGGAGGTAACCCCATTGTAAGTTGAGAAAGATCTGTACTGTCTGGTGGGGCTTCAGAGGGAGGCTCTGTCATTTGCACACCTGCCCATGGATCATAAGGGACAGGTGGGGTGGATTGTCATCTAGAATGAAGTCTGGCTTGCTCTCCTTTATAATATAATGTGTTTTCATGTACACATAATCTTTACACTTGTACTTTATGGACAGTCCATGTGTGTGTGCATATAAATATAGTATATATGTGATCATTTCTCTAAGCTGTTTCATTTCTCCGTGAGTCACCCTCCGTAATTATGCACAGTAACCTAATTGAAATATAAACCGTTCAAAGAGAATTTACAGATTTCCAGAAAGGACAGGTGCCCATTGACAAGGACTCCTGCCCTTGGCAAGCTGTTTTGGGGGGAGCTGTCAGAAGTCTGAGGGGGTCAACGAACACTTTCACTCAAGGGCAGGAAAAGCCACCTCCAGCTGGCAGCTCCCTTCTGGCACTTGGGTGGTGGTAAGTCGGGATGGATGCTCCCTCTGGGGCTGGGATCCCGTTATCACCCCAGGCACACTGCCTTTGGAAGAGGCTTCGGGAAGGCAGGGAGGGGACATCAGGTCAGGTCAAGGCTCAAAAATCTGTATTGTTGACTTAAAGATCTTCTCAGGAATTTCCAGGTGCCTAACAAGCAAGGTTTAAAGGGAACTGCACATCAAAGCAAGTGGCCCATAGACTCTGAAGGAGAAGGCAATTCAGTATCCCTAAATGGAAGCTTTGTTATTAAAAGAGCCCTTATCCCGTGAGGCTCTGAGGTAAAACCAGTTAAGTCTTGACTAACTGTTTTTGTGTTCTAACATTTTAAATACTTTGGCGAGTTCTTGTTTTGACCTAGTGAGGCTAAGGTGGGTGGGAGGGATGGACCTTAAAGTGATGGGAGGATTTTTACTTCTAATTTTCTGATAACCATACTGCCTGCCTTGCCTGGAAAATGCTTCCTTACGGTGCCAAGTAGTACAAAATAAAACCAAATAGTCTTTGTGTATTTACACTGGGGCCTTAGTTATATAAAAAATATGGATAGAAAACATTAGTAGAAAATACGATTAAATGGTACCAGTGGTTTTCTCCTTATTTTGGGGTTGTGAATGTTTTTTCCCCCCCCAAATTTTATGTACTGAATGAGACATATTTATAATGAAACTGAAATATGGGAAAACAAAACAAAAAAACCCAACCCCACCTTTGTTTTGCAATTTATGCCACACATTTTGTCTGAAAATTCCATCAAATGTGATAGTCTTCAACCTTGGGGGTTGTGTGTCACCTGGAAAGCTTTTAAATTTTTCAGAGACTATGAGGTTTGGCCTGGAGGGCTGATGTACAGCCAAGGTAGAGGACCTATGAGCTTGTAAGCAGATAGGTTAGGGGATCCCGGGAGAAAGAGAACCAGGAATGGCTTTCTTGACATAAGAAGAAGCCATTTTGGCCTAAGCCATTTTGGGATCTAAGGCTGGGATCACTGGCCACAGTGCTCGCCCTTGAACACGTCTCAGTAATTAATGATGCTAAGGGAACAAAGGAATATAGGAACAGAGAAAAGGCAGTCAGACAATAGTGAAATGATAAAGCAGAGTCCTAGTTCTTCCTCAAGGGATATACATAATAATGTGTCTTTGAGTTCTGCAGGAACTAAGGCTCCCCCGCAGGTAGAGGAGGGAATGACGGTGCTGACCTGACCCTCCTGACTTCAATCAACTAAAGCTTGGACTCTGTTGACCTTTGCCCCAATTCTATGCTGAATTCTCCTCTGCTCAAGCCCCTTCATGAATATGCATGTACACTTAGCTTAAAACTTCTCCAATTTTGTGGTTCAGAGAGACACTGCTTTGGGAAAGATCCCCAGTGTTCTCCTTACTTGCTGCACGTAATAATAAACCCTTCCTTCTCCTGATCTTTGGCTTGGTTGTGTCTTTTGGCTCGATGCCCAACAAGAGGCAAACCCAGTTTTCAGGTAACAAGCTGATGGTTTCCAGACTTCCTCACTAATCGGGGGATGATGACCCTCCCGTGAAGTCCACGACAGCAAGACTCTGGCTGGAATCAGAAGCTGAAGGGAGTGTCGGCAGCCACCACTACTGTGAATGGTGGATAATGGGGTGGGTCTCCTGCGTGCGTCCAGTTGAACAGATTCCCCAGGGGGGGCTTCCACGTCCATTATTAGCCTACTGGGTACTGGAAAATGGTCAAACTTAATTCTCAAAGCAATATTCATTTAAATTCATTAAAAAAAAAAACACATACAAATCTCACAGCACTCTTGGAAACAGGAGAGAGTTTGTGAAATAAAATATATATGCAACATTGCAGGTTGGGATTCACCTCTTCAGATGGTTGCTATCAATCAACAGGCCAACCGTGACAACTTTTAAGCTAAATATTCAAGGAGGCACCTGTCTTTTTAGCTAGTGGGTATGTGGGTGTGTGTGGCAGTGGTGGTGATGGTGGCCAGGATCTGAAACTATAATATGGGAAGTGACACAAATCCCTCAAGGCTTGGTTTGCAATAAAGATAACATAATGGAGATTTTGATCTAAAAGATCAATAAGTTTTCTTTCTTAATTATCATCTCCATAGGAAATGAGAGTATTTCATTTCAGATTCTAGAGACTCACATAAATGAAAAGTTCCTGAAATTCAGGCATACGGACAAGCAAATTCATTTTCAGTTGAGTGGAGCAGGAGACGCAGATGGGGTGTCTCTCAGCCTCTGCTCCCCTTTCCTGAGAGTTGTCCCTGCTCAGACCCAGGGGCAGAGTCACACTTGCTCCACAGGATGCTGCCTTCCTGGCTAGAGCTGATGGGATTAGCAGTGGGACTAACAAGAGTCTCAATCCCGAGAGTTTTGAATTGGGGCTGTGAGACACTATTTAGTCATTCCTGCAGGGCAGTGAACGGAGGACGTGGAAACTAGGGAGTGAGGGCAGGCACGCCGGGTCAGGGGCATGCATGAGCAGTGGTGGTTGCTTCGCTGAGAGATCAGCAGAGCGGATAATTTGAGAGAACTCGAGCGAGGGAAGCTGGCTGCCGGCTTCCTGGGCCAGTCCTCTGTTGGTCCCAGCCAGGCTGGATGCCCTTGGATTCCATTAGTCACCTCGAGAGCCTTCCATAAAGTCCTTTTTGCTTAAACTAGTTTGAAGTGATATCTTTATCTTGTGACCCAGAAAGCCTTGACTAGAAAAAATGGTAACCAAAGCAAAATGCATAACTTAACCAGTAACTAACATTGAGAAAGAAATGTTAACGGAAGCAGACATTAAGAATGCATTAGTCATTTTTTCCCCGATGAAAATTTTAGAGCAGTCATTCTTAGCTTTTGCAGGGGGTGGTAGTGGTTAGAATTCTTTAAGAAATTCACAGAAGTTATGGACCATGACCATCTTTTTAGGAAAAAACCCACAGTTTGCATATAATCCACAGACCACAAGTTAAGTATTTAGGTAATTAGTGTTTTGATTTGAGCCTTAATAAATGTGCATATATAGGTGTTATTTTCATTATACCTCCCAATTCGAGTATAAGCTTCTTTCTAAAGGATAAAACCCTTGTTTCTCTGTAAATTTACTTTAGTTCATTACCTGATGGCTCAATTAGTACTGTTCAATGCAGTTATTATCTGTTAAATTATTGGATGTATATTTTATCAAAATATTTTATAATGGGACTTCCCTGCTGGTCTGGTGGTTAAGACTCCACACTTCCAATGCAGGGGGCTAGGGTTCAACCCCTGTTCGGGGAACTAAGATCCCATATGTCATGTGGCCCGGCCAAAAAAACACAAAAAAACAAAAACAAACCATTTTATAATATTGAAAATACTTTTTTCAATTACTAAAATACTTTTTGCATGCCAGCCATGATCTGTGCCCCAAACATCATTAGTCATCAAAGAAATGCAAATCAAAACCATAAGATACCACTACTTCACACCCACTAGGATGGCTAAAATAAAACAGACAAATATTAACAAGTGTTAGTGAGGATGTGGAAAAATTGGAATCCTCATTCGTTTTTGATGGGAAGGTAAAATGGTGCAACCACTTTGGAATACAGTTTGGTAGTTCCTCAAAAAGTTAAACATAGAGTTACCATATGACCCAGCAATTTTTCTCCACTCCCAGGTATGTGTAAGAGAAATAAAAACTTGTCACACAAAAAAACTTGTGCATAAATATTCATACCAGCATTATTCATAATAGCAAAAAAAAAAAAAACTAGAAGCAACCCAAATGTCTGTCAACTGATGAATGGATAAACAAAATGAGGTATACCCATATACTGGAATATTATTCAGCCATCAAAAGGAATGAAGTACTGATACGTGCTATTACTTACATGAACCTTGAAAACATTATGCTAAGTGAAAGAAGCCAGTCACAGAAGACCACATATTACATGATTCCATTTACATAAAATGTCTAGAACAGGCAAATCCATAGAGACTGAAAGTTGATTAGTGGTGGCCAGAGGTGAAGAGGAAGGAGGAAGGACTGCTAATGGGCGTGGGCTTTTCTTTTTGGAGTGATGAAAATATTAAAAAAAAAATTAGTCATGATGATCGTATTACTCTGTGAATGTATTAAAGACCACAGAATCATACACTTTTAAAAGGATAAATTATGTCTCAAGCTGCTCTATAAAAATCTAAATTGGTGATCTCAAAGGCAGGTGTCCAACACCCAATTCTTGCTCTTCCACATCAACCTTGTCCTCTTGCTGTGCCCTGTGGAGCTCAGAGTGGACCACATGCATCTACTCACACAAAGTGGGAACCCCAGGTCAGGCTCGGCACCTTGTCTCTCCCTCCCCCCAATATTTGGTCCATCCCTGAATCTTATCAATTTTATCTCGTAAATCTCTCTTTAGTTTTTCCACTTGTCTATACCTTTATTGCTACATCCCAAGCTACCATCATCTCTTGTTAACAAAGTTTCTTTTCTGCCCTGTTTATTCATTCTTGCCCCTCTTCAATCTGCCACCCATGCAGCAGCAGGCAGTGCTGGGTTGCTCAACAGATGAACCAGGCTTGTGCTAACTACACGAGCAAAGCAGGCCACCAAAAAATTGAGGCGGGAAGACTGCCACCATGTCCTGCCTGCTGTCCGCAGTACACAGTGAGGTGTTGCTTCAGGAACTTGCTTCAGACATAAACTAAGAAACTAAGACCCCCACCCAGTGGAGGATGTTGACTACATGCTGACCACAAAGCATGCAGACCCCAGACTGGTTGGAACCAGAAGACTGATGATTAAGATTTCCAAAACATCACCCTGTTACCTCACCACCAACCAACCAGGAGAATGTCCATGAGCTGATCACGTACCCGTGACCCTCGCTCCTAATGCTGCCTTAAACAAACCCTTGCTCCAAAGCATCAGGGAGTTCAGGTCTTTTGAGCGTATGCTGCCCATTCTCCTTGCTTTGTGTCCTGCAAATAAATGCTGTACCTTGCTTCACCACAAAAAAAAAAAGGAAAGAAAAAGAAAAAGAAAAAAACATTGAGGCAAAATTTCTTGAAAAATTTTGTATTTTCTGCAAGTAATAGAAACCCCAGCTAAGACAATGAGAAAATGTCTCCCCTAACAAGTTCAGGGTTAGGTAGGCTCTACGGTTAGGCTCAGCCATGTCTTGGAACACCTATATTTTTCCTATCTTTCCATTCTGCTGCCTCCCCTCATGGTGGTAAGGTGGCTGCCAGCAGCAAATAGGCAGCCTATTCCCCTATACACATCCTGTGGCAGAAGGAAAATCTCCTCCCCAACTCTAAGTTCTTCCCTGAGCTTGAATTAAGCAAATTTAAGTTACATGTGCAATTGTGGACCAGGGAAAGGGCAAACACTCATTTGCACAGACTGACTGAGGTTCACTTGTGGATTGGGTAGACAACTGAACAAAATTTGAAGATCTGCTCAGAAGGATGAAGCGGGGATGGATGCTTGACCCTGATCTAATACGGCTCTTCTTTTATGCAAAGCTTGAAATATAGGGAAGGGGCCCTTGTATACTGCAGAAAGAGGAAGGTGATTTAAGCAAAATGTCATTTACAGCATGACTTTTCCCCCTTCTTATTTCAATATTCAAAACTCAAATGCACTTGATTTTCTGTCGTCCAGCACAAACACACTTTAATAATTTATCTATAATTCAGTACAGAGCTTTCTAATTTTTCTTACTGCATTATGATAAAGTTAAAATATAAAGGCTGACAGCGTACGGGATCAGGTGTGGGTCATTTTCCCCAGTTAAAAAATATATTGAGCATGACAGCAGAGGTTCACTAACTACAGGAGTAAATATAAAGTTGCAGCCTTCGCTTTTGGGCTGTAAGCATTTAAGCAATATATATCACACATCTACAATTATGCCAGCCTTAAGTAAAACGGAAGCATATTTTAGGCACAGTTACAGGATAAGCTGAAAGATCTGAAACCATCCTTTCAGACAGCAGGCTTAGGCACATGATAGGTAATTAAGTTATAAAAATCCGCTATATTAAAATCAAGCACAGCTAGGGGACTTTTCTGGCAGTCCAGTGGTTAAGACTCTGCGCTGCCAGTGCAGGGGGTGTGGGTTCAATCCCTGGTTGAGGAATTAAGATCCCACATGCTGTGCAGTGTGGCCAAAAGATTAAAAAAAAAAAAAAAAAATCAAGCACATCTAACCCAGAAATAAGGGCTTCTGTGTAATCTTTATAAAAATGAGGTTATTCATTTCAAAATGTACTTAAGTCACTAGCAAGCACTGAGGTCCAGGTAATTCATTTCTCCGTACCTGTGTACGGTTGGCAGCTCCTGGTTATATTATACTGTGCCAGCTCTCTTCCCCTATGTTGTCAGGATCTGTCATTGGTCAGTTAAAGAGAAAAGCCAGTTAAAATGGGGAATCATAAAATTATAATAAAAATCCTTTTAACTTTATTTTTAATTTAAAACATATACAAGTCCATTCATCCATCATTCCTTTGATATCAGGCTAAGGCCTTTTCTTTGAGTGGGGTCTGCTGACTGGGGCCGCACCTAAGGTGACCATTAGCTCAGCAAGCAGCCTTGCCAATTTTAGTTTCAGTGTAGTGAGGACTCAAAACACTCGTGGAGCAAACCGACGGCAGAATTCTTCTAGATTTTGACAATCCTTTCCTCCCACCCAAACTTTCACATTTGTTTTGTCCACACATGTGTTTTCCTGATATCAGGTCTTTCTAATTCCACAGCATCTTTTTTTCCTGATATCAGGTCTTTCGCAAGCATTCAACTTATTTTCAGAGAGATTATGACTCTCTTCACACTCATATTTGTTTGATTTTGGTAATACTGAATTAAATTATGTAATTACTGAGTACAACTTGCATAAACAAGTTTGGGAACAAGTGACTGACTTTGAAAAGCATACAACTCAGGGACAAATGTGACTAGCCCATCACGGACTGGCTTATTTACTAGTTGTAAAAAGTGGGTGGGCCTTGAGCACCAGTCCTATTTTTCACAGAGAACAGAGACTGGTTCAAAGGTCTGAATCACAGGAAAGTGGAGTTGGTTTAAGAAACAGAACATCTAAATTCAGAGACTTAGCCCTCAAACTCACATGAAGTTAGTGTGGAAACTCTTTTCTGTGGGATGCTAACAAAGATTTGAGAAACCTTTCTTCGCTAGGTCCCTGGTGGGACCAGCAATGCTTCTCTGAGGGAGATGCCGTGCCCAAGCCCCCATTTGGATGTGTGTAGCGTCACTGGTTCTGCTCCTGGTAAATTCTCTAAAATGTTAAAATATATCTATCTCCCTTTGAAGGGGGCAGGCGAGGAACTGTTTCTAGTTTATGTTTAATAAAATATGTTTAAAGTAGCCTTAATATAGGTTGGATTACTAAGGATAATAAAATTCTCTAGGAGAACCCATTTGCTAGCCAAAAGGGGAAAAAAATGATCCTGTTTCCCTCCTGTGATAAAACAGCAGGCCTACAGTGGAATTATAAAGTTCTAAGATTAAATTATCTTCATTTACCTTCATTAGTGGTTGGATTGCACACTAAGAAGTAGACACTGAAATGATAAAAGTGGTGGTGATTTAGGGTGGGCCATGAAATTAGAAGTATTTCCTCTCTACCCTCTTAATGTCTAAAATGAAATTATATTACTTTTATAAGTAAAAACAACAATAAAAATACCACCACAATTTACCACTACACTTAATTAGTAATAATAAGCAGAAGTAGTTCAAAGTTTTACACAGAATGACCTGTAGCCTTATCATGAGAATCCCTCTTTGGGTAATTCTTACTGAATTCAGTGGGAAGACCAAACAATTCTTTTAAAATTTTCCTATTGTTTTGTCTCATGCGGTTTAAAAACTTTAAGAGAAACAAAAACTAAGCAAGACAAATCCACAGCTGTTTTCCTAACTAGCATTTAGGAAGCTCACCAAGCTATGGAATCTCTATCTTAAAAGGTTTAACCAGTCTTCCAAATGGCAGCATTGAATGGGGTTAAGGTTATGAACTGAAATGCCACTTACCAGCTCAGTGACCTTGGATGATTACTAAACCTCTCTGTGCCTCAGTTTCCACATCTGCAAAATAATGGTAATAAGATTACCTACCTGATTAAGAGTATTAAGTAAGTTAATGTGTAGTTAATAAGTTATGTGTAAACTCTTTTAAACAGTGCCTGGCATGTAATAGGTTCTATACAAGTTTAACAAATACATGCAAATTTTTAAAATGTCAGTGAGTTTACTAAGTACATACTTTAGCATTTCTGTATGATTTTCAACATTCTCTCATTCAACATCCTTATCCTTCAAGATTTTTACTAATAATTTCTATTAAGCCTGGACAAGTTAAACTGATGCTTAATGAAATGTATGCTAAATTTAGGACAAGTAATCTAAATGTCTAAGAAGACAGGGTTTATAGGTTATGCGATGAAGATCTTGAATGATGTCATGTGTGTGCCCATCAATAAACAGCAGTCCTTCCTAAAGCTTCCCCACAGCATGGGGGCCCCTCAGAGATGCTGATGGTGCACTAGGGAGGAATCCAGGTGGGAATGATGCGTGTGTATGCTGGCAGCTTTAGAACATGAACAGAAGTTCCTGGATGCTCCTCCCTTCAAAAGGTGAGAGCCTAATCACCCCCCCTTGAGTGTGAGATGGACTTAGTGACCTGCTTCTAGCAGATAAAATGCAATAGAAGTGGTGGTGTGCAACGTTAGAGACTAGGTCTTTCCTCGCTTGGATCTGGAGGAAGCTGAAGGAAGCTGAGGGAAGCCAGCTGCCCCATCACAAGGACACTCAGCAGCCACGTGGAGAGGCTCACGTGTGCAGAGCTGAGGCCTCCTGCCGACAGCCATGTGAGGCAGCCACCTTGGAAGTGGACCTTTCAGCCCCAGTTGAGCCTTCAGATGACTGCAGTCTGGCTTGAGTGAAACGTCATGAGGGGCACTGAGCCAGGACCACCAGCTGAGCCACTCCTAGATTTGACCTGAAGAAACCATGCAAGAAGATAATACACATTTGTTGTTCTAAGCTGCTATATTTTAGGGTAATTTTCTACACTGCATAGATAAACCACTACAGTCTGTGTTAATGGATGAAGTAGACAGCAGGGTAAAAAGTACCCTTTCTAGACCTGACACTTCACCTGGTGAAAACCCATCATCTTGACCCAAGAACTATCCCCAAATTGCGATGATAAAATGGTTTCTTTCTTCCCCCTGCTTAGCTGCTACTTTTTATGTCACCAGCATGTTAGGGTTTGTCCTACCATTAGCATAATTGCCTAGAATATCTGTGCCGAAGTTTGAGTGTTGAATGCGGTCTCAGTGAGACAGAGGCTGTTACTAGGAGAAGGCTGGGGGCCTGGCTATGGAGACGCCCCAAAGAGTAAAGACTGCAATAAACTGTCTGGGCTTTGATTCTCTGTCCTGAAGGGTCATAAACTATTTTATTAGAATATTCAAAACTCACAGACTAAACTGACAGACATGGAGGCAGAACTACACAAACTAAATTCACACGACACTGATGTATAAATCAGAAAGCTTCTCTAAGTTTACTATGTGCAGTATGGAATTCTGATGCTCTCATACAGAGCTCCCCCTTTTCCTGAATGATAGCTTAGAGTCCGTATGGGCAATCAGAAGGTGGCTCAGTTAAGCTTGCACTTAGAGGACAAAGTGGCAAGTCTCGAGGTATGTTCTTCCCAAGCCACAGCAAGTCTTCATAAACTGATACTACCGGAAGTAGAGAATACCTCTGGTCACTGAATGGCTCACATCTCTTGGATTCAGCACCTCCCCTCCGTGGGTTAACACTGTATTCACACTGTCACATTTTGTTCCTCTAAACTCTTGGCAAATTGACATTTTCTTTCCTCAAATGAGTTAATAGTGATTAAAAGCCACAGTGTACCTGGGAAACGTTGAGGCTTTTCTCACATGATGATTAAACTAGTTTGACTCTCTGGGGATATCTTATTACCAAGTCCTCAGGAGGGATCTCACTGCTGTCTTCTCATACTACCTGTATAGTTTGGAGCACAGGGCATTTATTAGCATATCAGAGCCTGTCCAGAGATAATATTTCAGAACTGGTACTGCATTTCAAGGGCAGTTTTGTAATTTCTGATCTTTTATCTAGAAATTTTCATGATCAACAAAATCGTAAGTTGATCACCAGGGGTTGAAAAATGAATAAAGAGCAGTTATCAAAAACAGGACATTTATGTGATGTTCTCCTTTTTCAAACCACTATATGTAGTAGTACAGTTTTCTAACTTGAGTCATGAATATTCTTACCAAAATCAAGTCGTTCACAAATGGAACAAAGGCTAATTTGTACCAGTCAGTTTCAGAAATTCAAAAATAGTTTTTTACTATCCACAATTAAAAATTAATCTTGTAATAACTTATAATGGAAAAGAATCTGAAAAGAATACATATATACGTATAACTGAATCACTTTGCTGTATACCTGAAACTAACATAACATTGTAAATCAACTATACTTCAATGAAAAAAAAAGTTCCAAGAGAAAATATTTTAGCATTTAATGTCTTAGTATTAATCAACATCTACTGATTCAAAAGTTAAAAAGTATGTCCCATTAAATGTATGCACTTGAATTATTAAAAAAACTTGGAATTACAATAAAATCCTCAATAATTTGCCAATTATGTAATTAGGTAAATAGAATTATGACAAGGTCGATAATTAGTGATCAGTAATATGCCAAAATAATTTCATACATTTATAAATATATCAAAATCTCTTCTAGTTTCATTGTTCTCAGAAACCTAAGAATACCACTCAATGGTCATTTTACTTGTCATTTTCATCAGACACCATTCTTTTTGATTTTGTATTCTACTGAATACATCTTTCCCTGATTACTTTTGTTTTACTAAAAAAGAAAAAAAATCTTTTTCTTGGAAACAAAATGAAGTCTAAATTAATTCAATAGCTGCTGAAATTTCACCTGAAATTTTAAACAGCTACAAATCCACATTAGCTTTAATATATAGCTAGTACACAATAAAAATTAAAAGAGCTATTTTGGGAAAGTTGATGCAAGTAGAAAAATTGATTAAAGTATATTCACTGAAAGTCCTGTCATCAACATTTTTATTTAGTTTAGTAAATGCTAGAATATAAATACATAACAATATGTTCTTTCTTATCATAGGTAGTCTTTTATATAACTAAAATTCATGGCCAACATTTTACATAACAAAACAACACAAAATAAGAAATCTGTAAATTATCAGAAATGGGACAAGGACATTAGAAAATAATACATTTTATATAAATTATAGAGGACAGTTACAATGAAAACCCATTTCTTTCCTCTCTAACTCAATTTTACAAGATAAAGTCAACACATATTATTCTGCAGACTGCTAAGAGTGCATAAACACTGTGGCTCTTTCAAAAGACAGTGGTCAAAGACAAATGTTATCTTGATATCATATATTGTTCTTAGTTCTTAACTGGAGTTGAGCTTCCTTTCATAGTCTTCTTTAGGTGATGGTAGTTTGGCAAGATTTTCATCAGGAAATCCAGCTGTAGTGTCTGGGGCTAAAAAGATAAGAGAATTAAGAACTGACCAGCAGAAAGCAAAGAGTATCAGGTAGAAATGATTATCACTATGTCATGGGATTACAGGTGATTTTCACTGACTTTTCTTTTTTGGTCCTGTTGCGCAGCATGCAGGATCTTAGTTCCGTGACCAGGGATCCAGGGATCGAACCTGTGCCCCCTGCAGTGGATCCCATTCACTGACTTATTTTTGCTTCTGTATTTTCAATTTACAATGAACATACATTAAGTTTGGTAATAAGAAAAAGCCAAAAAATTTTACATATAAAAATATATGTTAATCAGTTTTCAACCTTGCTTTCGTAGATTTCACCTTGGCCTCTAAGAATTGAAAAAGTTCCAATTATAGTAGACAACACAAGTAAAATACCCGGAGTACACTGCTTTCTACACGACCTACAGAGCACACAGCTGTGATACTCACCTGATCTTCACTCTTCACATACCAGCTTTGCTCAAACTCCCCTCACTGTAAATCTCACTTGGAGTACTTGTGAAAATTATGGACTTTTTAGGTCCTTGCCCTAAGAACTTTGTTTCCAAAAGTCTGGGTGAATCCTTTGTAATAAGGACCTCTACATTATCCTTACGATCAGCAAGATAATGGAAAACAGTGTTGCATACATACCATTATGTATTAAACTTCAGATATTCTTGCTCACTTAATTCTAATCTCCCTTAACCCAACTCCAGCTTCATTTCTCCCTCTTCAATCGTTTTGCTGTTATGCAGAAAGATAGTGAAAAAATACTGGATTTGTTCTTATTTCCTTTTTGGTCTACAGAGGTAATACTTGCTTATAATAATAGTAATAATAATAAAAGCCAAACATTACAGAATTACAATAACCCAGAAAGAACTGGAATTTTAATTTCTGATAAAATATGGCTAAGAACCAAAAGTGCTAAATGTCTTGAAAAATACTTTCTTTGCGGAAAGGGAAGGAGGCTGGGTAATATACTGAGTGTGCCAAAGAGTGAGGCTCCAAACTTCAATCAGAATGTCTTCTGTCCAAAGGAAGTCTTAAATGCCCTATCTTACTTATCTCCTACTCTAATGTGAAACTCCAAATACATACTTCCCATTATTCTTGGTTATTAGGAGGAGACAATTTCTCATAAGACAGGAAAATATCTAAATATACCTGCATATTCACGAGCTGTGTTTATTTTCAAGGCATCTATGTTAGTAAACTAATAGATGAACCCAAGTTGGCTATTCAGTATAAATTTGGTAGGTTCATTCCTTACCCTCCAAGGTTGGTATTTTTAGGAGCAAATCCATGTAGTTTGTAAGGCTTGGTGATGCACCTCCAGTGAAAATACATAAGACTAGGAATAACATCCCTGGATTTTCTTTTCCCATAATCAATGTGTCATTGTCATCTCTGGACATATTTCTGATATTAACGACTCAATAATTACAAAGAAATTATAGTTTTAGGAATGTTTCTCTCATGTTTTATTTTAATTATTTGCTTTTTAAACAGCTGACTTGCTGCTCCATTAAAACAATTATGTGGTATTTTGGGAAAATTAGCAGCCCTAGAAAAGACTCTTTTTAAAAGAGAGGTTCTAGTACCTGTGGTCGCTCAGTCTGCACCCGACGAAGGCAGTCTGCGCCATAAATCACTGTGTTCTCAGGGATGACTTCAAACGTGTTCAGGTTGCAACAGGCCCCGATGATGCAACCACTTGTCAATATTACGTTTCTGCCTACATACGCTGTAGGAAAGACACAGAGAGAACTACCATGTAAGACATTCAATGACTAGAACACTATTTTTTTTCCTAAGATGATGCAAGTCTAAAAATACAAACTGCCCTTAAAAAAATATTAAGAAATCACTTTAGTCCAGAGTTTGTACAGCGCAGAGGCAGGCACCAGACTAGTATCAAGTGCATTCAAAACAGAGCTCTGCTGCTATCTGTGCAATCTTGGGCAAGTCACTGTAAATTCTCTGAGCAAGTTCATCTATAAAATGGAGACCATCCCACTTCATAGTTCGCTGTAAGGAATAAATGAGATAGTAAATGTAAAGTGTCAAGCACAGGTTTGACACATAGTAAGTATACAACAAATAGAAAATGACAGTGGGAATCATCATCATAATTGGTAATCCAAATTAAATAAAAAGCATTAAGCAGATTAACAAAAAGCCTAATTTTATTTTTTTTTAAAAAAAGAAAGCATTTTCTTTCATGCCAATCAAGACCAAGAAAGGAAAGGCACTATTCTAAAAAAGTCTTATCACTCTGGTTCTTTCTGGACAAGCTCTTGGAGCTGCTTCCCAGCAGTGATGGTGACTTACATGGCCCCCGCCTAGCCCCACCTATGATAAAGTAGCTTACATTTGTTTCTGATGGGCTAGGGGAAAGCAGTCCTGAAATTCAAGAAAGCAAACTGCTAGAGAAACTAATTTTTTTTCTTTAATTCTACAATAACGTTAATCAACTAAATTACCACTGACTCTAGTTTTTTTTTTTTTTTTAAAGGAAGGAAGTTTTTTTTGGTTTTTAAAAATTATTTATTTATTTATTTATGTTTGGCTGCGTTGGGTTTTTGTTGCTGTGCGCGGGCTTTCTCTAGTTGTGGCGAGCAGGGGCTACTCTTTGCTGTGGTGCATGGGCTTCTCATTGTGGTGGCTTCTCTTGTTGTGGAGCATGGGCTCTAGGCATGCATGCTTTAGTAGTTGTGGCATGTGGGCTCAGTAGTTGTGGCTTGCGGGCTTAGTTGCTCAGCGGCATGTGGGATCTTCCCAGACCAGGGCTCGAACCTGTGTCCCCTGCACTGGCAGGCGGATTCTTAACCATTGAGCCACCAGGGAAGTCAGACACTAGTTTTTTGGAGAAATCTTTTTCAAATCTTTCACCTGAAGTTTATGGTTTAACTCAATCCTGATTTAAATGTACATAGCTAGAATTTTAATTTAATGTATGAAACACATTACTAGATTAGGTTCCTTAAAGGCAAAGAATTCGTCTCACAGCTGTGTTAGCCCACTTCCAACCATGCCTTCCTTCCAAGCACACCACTTTGCCGTGGTCTGTACTTAGGCTGTTTTCTGGAACACCACAAAGAGAAAGGAGATAAGCAGTTTTCACAATAAAGTTCCAAACATAACTTACCTTTTGATTCAATAACATTATTATCTCCTATTTTCATGGCTTGGGAATCTGTAAGCCAGAGTTAAGTAGACATTGTGAATATGTTCATCTTTCTTCCCTACTAATTCACTCTGTCCTTATCCTGCATTGGGGCAGAGACAGAGGCATGGGGCCGGCCACGCAGGCTGGCCTGGCCAGAACTCCTTGCCCAGGGCAGTCTGCAAGTAAAGTTTTAATCTTTATGTAGAAATATCTCAAGTATAAATAAATGTCTTCTATATTTTTAAAGAAATGAGCACCTTATACCCCGATTTTATGAGTAACATATTTTCACAATTGTTTTAAGAAAATGAAAATTATGAGTAACATATTTTCACAATTAAGAAAATGAAAACTAACACCCAATCACTTAAGGGTAGCACTGTTAATGGCTTGATATATCTTTATGTAAATATACATAATTCCCTTTATATAACTGGAAATCAAACTGTACAAAATCAAACCGTACAAACGTCTGTAGCTCGCTTTATTTGGTTCACTTCCATTTGCAAGCCTTATCCCATACCATCAAAAATCTTTAAAAACATAATTGTAAATGACTGCTTAATGGTTCTAGTGGTCCATTTTATGCTTACAGCTTAATTTATTCAAATATTTTGCTATTGTTAAACCTTTAGATTTTCTCCTTCAAGTACTTTCTATTATAAAATAATGTTTCACTGACATCTTGAAAAGATTTTACTATCTTTTTAGAGTATGAAATCAGCAAAGGCACTGGTGACACTTGGGGGGAAAAATGCAAAGAATGAAATATTTTCATCTCCATCCACCATTTCCTTGTATCAGACAACAGCATACTGTCAACCTAAAACTATATAGGAATCAAATGGACAGAGCGTGGTTCTTAAACCAGGATTGAAGCCAAGATTACTCTGTTTCATGTCTACGGCCACTCAGTCACTGTACCTGCCAACAAGATGTAGCAACAGGAGCAAGATGGTTCCTAAAGGTGAGTGTGAGTTTGTGTGTGCATGCACGCACACCTGAAAACAGCATACTTCTTTTACTCGGGTTATTCAATGGAACAGAGGGGATAATTTTTTTGATATACTGTAAATAAGTCTTTTCAAAGAGCTGGATGGCCTAGTCCTAAAAACATAGTTTATATATATTTATATATACACATAATATAAATTACATAATATATAACATATATTATATACAATTATATTATGTGTTAAAAATAATTATATATATATAAAATGTAAGTATTTGATAGATAAATTACAACAATTTCTACAGAGGAGACTTAGGTACCAAAAGACAGCTGGAAATGATTTATCTTAAATTATGGCAAAGGATACAACAGCCAACTTCAAACACATTATTGGTGCCAATGATCATAGGTTTGGGCTCTGGATCTTCGGCATCAGGAGTGATATTTTCAGGGTGACTATAAAAAGAAGAGACAAATTATCAACAAGTCAACAATGCAATAAGCAATTCTGCTGTTTTAGAATTTGGGTTCATTCTCTCAATTTTACCTCCATCAAGCTTAATATATGTAATGATGTAAGTAATTTCTTAATCCAAGTGAATTATTTATCCTCTATGCTGCAGAAGACTTTATTCTGAGTTGAAAAAGAACTACTGAAATGTAAAGAAGTCATAGGTGTGTACAGAAAGTCAGCCTTTCTTTGTTTATTTTTTAAACTCAAAGCCCAGTGTGCCTTTCCCAGGACAAGGTAGAAAAGATGCTGGCTAGGACTTTCGGCTTGTTGAAATGGAATCAAAATCATGCCTAACTTGAAAAATTTCCTTTCTTAATAATCATTCAAGATTGTGAAATGTAAACAGATATTCACATAAAATAATCATTTTATGCTGTTAGGTGGATAGCTGAAACATTTAGAACATAAAATGTTTGTGGTCTAAGAGGAAAAAGCCATTTAAAAACAGTGCTTTATCTCTGACAGCTGAGTTACTGCAGAATCTAACTGTTGTTAATTGACTTACACTAAAGGTGCCAAAATATATTTTAAAAAGAAACTGCTTAATATAGTAAGAAACTCCCAAATCCTAAGTAAGCATTAAGAGAAATCAATCTCTTTATCACAGTTAAGTATTTTCCCAAGGTCTTTATTAAAAATTCCATACACTGTTGCTATAAATTAGGTATAAGCTTGAATTTCCTGCCAAAATTTTACCTAGAAAGCTTTACAAATGCTTATAAAAATTTCATAGGTATTATAGTCTAGTTCACTAAGATCATGTACATGTTCTAATATTTTATAAAGTTTAAAAATTGCCTCTAGGACCCCCAATTTTTCAAATATAATTCTGAGTGTTACCCCCCAAAGCATATGAAAATATATATCAGATTTAAGTTCACATGTCTAGGTATGAGTAATAACATTGCAGCCAGAACCAAGACATCCAACCAAAAGACTATTTGAGGCAGTGAGCACAGCACTGGGCCATTGGGGGTGTCCTCAGGAAATGTTTGCTTAAGGAACAGAAGAGGCTGTCATACGTAAGGGGAAGATTATCAGACCGAGACTCGGAGATTCTGGTCATCCACCTACGAGCTATCTCACCTTGGACCAGTCTCTTTACCCCTCTGGTCTTTGGTTTCCTCAGTTACTAATTACTTGTGTTGAAAAAGATGCTTAAGATGAATGGATAAAGAAGATGTGGCACACATATACAATGGAATATTACTCAGCCATAAAGAGAAATGAAATTGAGTTATTTGTAGTGAGGTGGATGGACATAGTCTGTCATACAGAGTGAAGTAAGTCAGAAAGAGAAAAACAAATACCATATGCTAACACATATATATGGAATCTAAAAAAAAAAAAAAGGTTCTGAAGAACCTAGGGGCAAGACAGGAATAAAGACGCAGCCATAGAGAATGGACTTGAGGACACGGGGAGGGGGAAGGGTAAGCTGGGATGAAGTGAGAGAGTAGCATTGACATATATACACTACCAAATGTAAAACAGATAGCTAATGGGAAGCAGCCGCATAGCACAGGGAGATCAGCTCGGTGCTTTGTGACCACCTAGAGGGGTGGGATAGGGAGGGTGGGAGGGAGACGCAAGAGGGAGGAGATATGGGGATATATGTATATGTATAGCTGATTCACTTTGTTATAAAGCAGAAACTAACACACCATTGTAAAGCAATTATACTCCAATAAAGATGTTAAAAATAAATTAATTAATTAATTAATTTAAAAAAAAAGAAAAAGATGCTTAGTGTTTCCCTAGTTCTCAAATAGTGGGCTTTCCAGATGTCAGTTGTAAAAGGTTCAGATAGGGCTGAAATGAATGGAAACACTGTCTGTGGCACCTGATTCAGAGCATCTGTAAGAGTCTCACTCACGCATTTATGATGAGCGCCTGTTCTTCTATTAGGTTACCTTCGCCGATCACTATGGGCCCGGCTTCTGCAATGATTCGTGCTTTAGGGTGGATCACTGTCCTGGGTCCTGTTAAAAGTATGGTGAAAAGACATTACTTTCGAAGGCTGCGCTTCCAAGGAGGCTGTTGGGAGGAACGTTTCCTAAAGTAGGTGCCAGGCACCAGACTAGGCACGTTACAAATGTTATCACTGCCGTTCGTGCCAAATCTCAAGCCGAGGTGAATGGAGACAGCACACGCTTTGGAGCTGGACAGCCCTCGCTCACCCTCTGTTCTGAAGCCTCTGTTATCTCAGCAGTGAAATGGGGGCGGTGATAATACCAGTCTTGCAGGGCTGTTTTAAGAAGTAGATGAAATAATGTTTGCAGACATCGTATTCTGACACGTAGCCAGCAATAAAAATTAATTCCCTTCCTTCCTTTCCCTCATAAAGGTAAGGCTCTCTTTGCTTACAATGTTGGTGCTTTCTTATGCTAGTGCATTACAGAATTAGTCCTTTAAAAAAATATTAATTAGCTAATTAATTAATTTATTTTAATTAATTTATTTTTGGCTGCGTTGGGTCTTCGTTGCTGTGCGCGGGCTTTCTCTAGTTGTAGTGAGCGGGGGCTACTCTTTGTTGTGGTGCGTGGGCTTCTCATTGCGGTGGCTTCTCTTGCTGCGGAGCACGGCTCTAGGTGGGTGGGCTTCAGTAGTTATGGCATGTGGGCTTCGGTAGTTGTGGCTCACAGGCTCTAGAGCACAGGCTCAGTAGTTGTGGCACATGGGCTTAGTTGCTACGCGGCATGTGGGATCTTCCCGGACCAGGGCTCGAACCTGTGTCCCCTTCGTTGGCAGGCAGATTCTTAACCACTGCGCCACCAGGGAAGCCCAGAATTAGTCCTCTTATTAAGGGATTAAGAGGAAATATGGGTGAGATGAGAGTTAGAAAATATGGAGACTAACCTTAGCTTTGTTACTCTGTCACCATCCCTACTGGTCTAGGATGTGATTTTAACCAGTTGAAAGGGGCAACGGCAGGCAGAGGAAGGAGCCAAGCATGGTTACTGGAGTCCTACGTCTCTGATAAAGGGAGACCTGAGGCAGTGACTCCAACCTCAAGTCGAGGGGCAGGAAGGGCTCTCATCAAGCCCATTGTCGGTCGGGGTGGAGGAGGCACTGCACTGCCTAAACCCGGTAACATCCCCTCCCCCTGCTTTATTTACCCAAAGGCCTAGCATTTGGGTGATAATGAAACCACCAATGAGAAAACAGAATCTCTCACGGCAGCCTCTCCCTCCAACACCCGCCCCCCCCCCCACCCATACCAAGGCCATTTTTATCTGTAAACACGCGGACAGGAAGTAACTGACTCTGAAAGTACGAGAGGGTGGGCAGAAGTGCTGACAGAAAGTAGGAGGGGAGTCAGATGGCACTGTCCATGAAATTCACTATTCTATTGGTTTAATAAAGTATATTAATAACTTGTTAATTTATTCAGTAATCATTATCTGCTTGTGACAGGCAGGGCTGTATGTTACAGGGAAACAAAAAGGAATGTGTGCTATATTTGCCCTTTTGAGCTTGTTTATCTTAAAAATTGGGAATACTTAACATGCTTGCTCAAAAATGTATTAAATAAAGAGGCATTCCAGGTGCCCAGAGAATTGGAAGGAATCTCGGTGCAGCTTATTTTTTCCCCTAACAATGAAGAGCTGGGGATTGATAAAGAGGGTGGGGCCCAAGTCAAAGGATGCACAGAGAGTGGCTTTGTTACTTCTGTCACCTCTGGCTCCCCAAATTCTCAGCTGCTAAAGTACAATTTCCCTGGCGAATTCTCCTGTTCAGGATAGGAGATTTCAGAATAGAAGATGGGATCACTGAGAGCCCTGGGAAGCTTCTCAAGGCGACCATGACTGTGACCACGTGTGCCTTTTTCCTTTGTTAAACACACACACACACACACACACACATTTATAAAAGGAATACATACTCATTAGAAAAACCTCAAAGCCAAAAGTGAAAGATCCTCTCTCCTCTTGCTAATCCCATTCCCTAGAGGTAACTATTCTTAAAAATTTGCAGTATATTATTCCAGACTTAAGTACTACAATATATTTAAAATCTGTAAATATCACTGCATATAAAATATATTTCATTAGAAAGTTAAAAAATAAAGGAGAAAAGATACGAATTACAAGTACATACTTTTTCAAAAAAACAAGGAATAGTATTTATTCTGCAATTTGCTTTTTCACCTCATAAGTCATGGTGATTTTTCCATATAAGTACATCTAGCTGGCTATTCTTTTTAATGGCTGAATATTATTTCACATCATATGAATATACCATAATTTATTTAACCAATCCCTTAATAAGGGGCATTTAGAAGTTACCACTTTTGGGGAGAGGTGCTAAAACATTGTTGAAACAAACACTGGATTCCTTTGAAATGAGAAATTTCTTACAGGTCTTCCAGCCATGTGAACCAATTTAAATCTGTAGTTTGCACAATACCAGATTTACATTTTACGTCAAAATATTCTATGATAAAGGGACACGATCTTTCTATTTTAGGTTCTTTATAATTAAAGCCGCAGCTAGCACCCCGCCCCTTGTCTAGAAAGTCCAGGCTCTGGCCTTTATCACTTAAAGGCTATGTGCTTAATCTCTCAAATGCCTCAGTTTTCTCATCTATAAAAAGATGAGTATGATAACCTACCTCACTGGGCTGAAGTGTGGATTATATAAAATAATGTTTGAAAAGGAGATCACAGTTCTTCAAAATGGGAAGTTCATCACTTCCTGACACTAAGAGCTAAGAACTTTATCACAGTAAATAAAATAACTCCTTCTGGTCTGAGAAACAGAAGAAAAGGGAGTGCTTTACTTCCCTGATACTCAGGTACTGGGGTAAAAGCTCTTTTTAACCAGGGAGGAAAATTCTTCACCATACTGTAAGATAGTGAAAAAGATTAATAATTAATAAAATTAATAATTTTCCATTGCTAGCATTAAAAATCTGACAGGAGGAAGAGATCGTCATGACTGTGACAGAAAGCAGATCCTTTGCCACAGCTAGATAAGTAGCCAGAGGCACTAGATATTCTGCTGGTACTCAGGCTGCAGCTTTTGACAACAAGCAGCCTTGCAAGAAGCTACCTGAGAAAGGGCTAATAAGGCAAAAGTACCACTGGGACCTGTGCTTCTTTAAAAAAGTTCCTCTAAAGTACAGCTTTGAAAACAATTGGTATTTTTATCTTTCCCTTTCAAAAATAATATAATACATGTTAATTATACAAAAGAAACCCAAAGAGATGAGCACAAATTTTTAAGAATTAAATAATCCCAAATCCCATGTCTTCTTACACAATATTTAAAAATAATGCTGGGGCTATTTTAGCCAGGTGTTTATTATTGTTATTGTTTTTATCATTATTAATAAGTTTGTTAGTAAGTAACTGGAAAACTGGTTATAAATCTAATGGCCTTGCCCTGGGATATAAAGCATTATATGAGACCTGTGAGCAGCTGCTGTGAGACCTGTGTTTAGGACAACACCTCCACCTGGTGGCCGCACTGCCAAACTACAAGTCTTGGAGTTCAGGGCTGAAATGACTTGAAAGGTGAAACTATCTACTTCAAGTTGTGATGTTAACAGCAAGGTCATGGGTGACAATAAACTGAATAGATTCCCTTAACTTCTTGTAGGTCTTTTTTGGGCAGAGACTAGAGAGGTTAGTATGTGTATATGAACCGCAGAATACGTGACTGCTAAGACTTAAGTTTGGTGAACTCCTTAAAGGAACTTTCTGACTTAGGTGAGTGAGGCTTTGTCTCTGCGCAGCGCTGGAGGTCGGCACCAGACAGCCCGCAACCTGAGCACTAGTCCAAGACACTGGAATGTGAGCACAGTCTGCTCCGTACTTTTCTGCACGCAAGAGGCATTTTTACCTAGAATGGGTCTGAATTCAAACCAAGCTGAAGGGTCTTGAGGTTAAAATGCTTTAACAATTAAAATCTGTCACCATGGAAAGTTTTTTTTTAAAAGGCTGCTGTGAACTTTCTTGGCGCTCTTTCTGGCAGGGCAGTTTGTATATTTTCTTACCAAATGTGCTGAAACCCTATTTGGCTTATCTCCTTGTTTGGATAAGTGTGTCTAGAGTTGGAGCTGCCTCACTGGCTGATGAATTATTTTTCTAAATGGTTGGCCGGGCTTGACGCAACCCAGCCAGAAAGACATTCCTTGCATCAAATTTCCATTCCCCTCATTTAGTAAAGGGCATTTTTCCTGTCTATCTTTGCCACAGAAAGCAATCTTTGTGGACATTTTCATATGTCAATAAATAGCTCCAAAAGCCACAAGGTCTCTTTTGAAAATGAAAACAATTCCTTTGACCTGTAAGCTGAAGTACGTTTAAGAACTGCTTTATATTCGAGGAATTTCTCAAGTCACAGCCACTGTTCTGCTTTATTGAAAAAGATTTCCATATAATGTACATATGAAACTTACATAATGTTATAAACCAATGTTACCTCAATTAAAAAAAAAGATTTCCACAATAAAAGGGAAGTTTATATTAAAAACTCTAATGGAAAGAACAACAGAATAAGTGGGACAAAGTGCTTCCATCACAAAGCTTTGCCACTGTACTCGGTTCTGCCTTCACATTACGATGTCCCACCAAGCCCTGTCCTAACCCCAGGAGTCTGCCTTCACCCTATAACAGGACTACAGGACTGTGCTCAGAGCTACCTTTCTGAAATGTCTTTCAGCTTTCAAAACAACATTTTCAGGAAATAACGCATGGCCCATGAATCAAGGCAATCTAATTAAAAACAGGCTTCATACTATGAAACCTTATTTACCCAAATTATAATTAACGAGAGTGCTGTTATTTTTCGCAAGGTCTGTTTCCTAGCTGCCTGTAATGAAAGAGTCAGGCTCCTGCAGAGCCACAGCCATAGAGTTTCTGGTTAAGGACAATACTTCAAAGCTTCGGACTAGTTTCTTTGATAAACCAAATACCTGATTTTCTAGGAAAACAGAAGATCAGGTTTAAAATTCTACTAACTGAAACATAGCAAAGGAAAAAATTACTTTCCTCCGCAAATATTTCAGAATGGAATAATTTGGTAAGAGTAAAACTGATGAGGGAATGAAAAGTTATGTAAAACATCCTGAAAAATCTATTAATTAAACTACACTTAAATTTACTGCCACTTAAGCCAGAAAACAGAGCTTATTAAGTGCTCAAATCTCATACTGTAACAGAAGACTTACATTAGTTATTCTGATAAATTAAGCAAAAACAAAAACAGCCGTATGTTGAAAAATAGTCCATTGACAGAGGAATGGATAAAGAAGATGTGGTATATACATACAATGGAATATTACTCAGACATAAGAAAGAATAAGATAATGCCATTTGCAGCAACATGGAAGGACCTAGAGATTATCATACTAAGTGAAGTAATTCAGACAAAGACAAATATCATATATTGCTTATATGTGAAATCTAAAAAAATGGTACAAATGAACTTACTTACAAAACAGAAATAGAATCACAGATGTAAAAAACAAACTTACAGTTACCAGGGGGAAAAGGGAGGGGGAGGGATAAGCTGGGAGATCAGAACTGACATATACATACCACTATATATAAAATAGACAACTAATAAGGACCTACTGTATAGCACAGGGAGCTCTACTCGGTACTCTGTAATGACCTATATGGGAAAAGAATCTAAAAAGGAATGGATAGATGTGTATGTATAACTGATTCACTTTGCTATCCAGCAGAAACTAACACAACATTGTAAATCAACTATACTCCAATAAAAATTATTAAAAATAAATAAGAAAATAAAAGTTTCCGTAAGAAGAAAATTCCACCCCCACCCCCCCAAAAAAAAAAACCACAACACTAAAAATAATTTTAAAAAAACATGGTAGGGAGAGTGAGATTTAATCAGATAACTTATCTCTACTCTCAGCTTTGATTTAACTTTATATCTCCCAGGAGCTTTTTTAATCTGATGTATTACATCAGAAAAATGAATTAATAGTACCAAAAGATAAGAGTTAATTTTATACCAAATATAACATGATAGAAATGACTAAATACCAATACTGGAAAATTTCGATATTTATATATAAAATTAGAGATAAGAAACAGGCACAATGAAAATGAGATAAGAATTGTGTAACATAGAACACTGGGTAACTATATCACTTCTGAATCTTTTCCTTAATTTTCTTTCAAAATATTTATTTATTTATATTTTTGGGCTGCATCAGGTCTTAGCTGTGGAACATGGGCTTCTCTCTAGTTTGGGCACGGGCTCAAGAGCTGCGGCGTGTGGGCCTAATTGCCCCAAGGCCTGTGGGATCCTAGTTCCCCGACCAGGGATCGAACCCGTGTCCCCAGCTCTGGAAGGCAAACTCCTTCTAAAAAACTGGGTCTAAAAAACTGGGTCAAAAATAAACCTAACAAATATTAACTTAGATCCATTCTATGATAAACATCAAATCACTAGTTTTAAAAAAATTACCATTTCTTATGCTACAATCCGTCACTGAAAATCTGTGTTGAACAATCATTTTATATTTTAACCATCAAAGTTGTGCATGATCAGATGGTAATCAGCTTACATGGAAAGTAGATTTAAATACTGTATTTCTTTACATAATTTCAACATTTACAGAAGGCAGGAGGATGAAAGGGATAAACAAAGGGGAGAAGCACAAAGAAATGAAAGACAGAGGGAGAACAGAAAAGCGAGCGCTGATTCCTGAAACCCCCAGGCCCCAGTCCTATGTAGTGGTCCAGCTCTCCTTTTCACAGGATAAAGCCTTTACTGCTATTCTAGGGATTCTTTGCAAGGACAGGAACTGTTATTTCAAATCTGAAACACACACACACACACAAACATATATGTATACCTGTGTGTACATTTATGCCTGTAGAGACATTCATACCATCTATATATCTACTACACAGTAGATACTGAACACTTACTGTTTAAAGTGAGGAAGAAGTAGAAATGAGAGGGAAAGTAATTATTTTATTCTTATTTTCCTTCTAATTATAGAATACCTTGTGGGATACTATTAGATGTTATTCCTCGAATCATGAAGAAAACCATAAAAATACTAGAATAAAAATGCAGAGGAGGGACTTCCCTAGGAACATTTTGATAAACATGTGACTATAATAATTTCTCGGGCTTCCCTGGTGGTGCAGTGGTTGAGAATCTGCCTGCCAATGCAGGGGACACGGGTTCGAGCCCTGGTCTGGGAAGATCCCACATGCCACGGAGCAACTGGGCCCGTGAGCCACAACTACTGAGCCTGCGCATCTGGAGCCTGTGCTCCGCAACAAGAGAGGCCGCGATAGTGAGAGGCCCGCGCACCGCAATGAAGAGTGCCCCCGCTCGCCGCAACTAGAGAAAGCCCTCGCACAGAAACGAAGACCCAACACAGCTAAAGAGAAATAAATAAATAAATAAATAAATTTATAAAAAAAAAAAAAATAATTTCTCCTCATAAAAAATTTGCAAGTGGTTTAAGAGTTAACAAAGAGTTAATACAGCACTGGAAAGAAAAAGCCAGCATCTAAACTTTGAAATTCTGTCAATTTAAAATATTGTAATTAAATAAATCCAACCTGGCAAATTCCTAATGATGTCCCATAATACTGGCACGATCTTTTTTTTTTTTTTTTTAGTAATTTAATTCTGTATTTCCTTTATTTATTTATTTATTTGGTTATGCCGGGTCTTAGTTGCAGCAGGCGGGCTCCTTAGTTGTGGTTCGTGGGCTCCTTAGTTGTGGTTCGCGGGCTCCTCAGTTGCGGCTTGCCGGCTCCTTAGTTGTGGCATGCATGTGGGATCTAATTCCCTGACCAGGGATCGAACCCAGGCCCCCTGCATTGGGAGCGCAGAGTCTTAACCACTGGGCCACCAGGGAAGTCCCCAATACAGGCACAGTCTTAAGACATGGTTTTATAAGACATGGTGCCTGAAGTGGCTGGAGGCTTAGACTTAGTAAAATTAAAAAAAAATTTTTTTCTTTTACAGATATTGTTAGTATAAGGGAACAAGGCATATCTTCTCTCTGAAAGTGTACTTAGTTCCCTGAAAGCTCTACTCCAGCAACACACAGTGGCTAGTAAGCATGGGCTCACGTTAATAAAGCTACCAGGGCACCATGTCCAGTGAAAACACATGTAAAAGAACTAGAATGTGCTAAAATGTGCATTTGGGGGAATTTAATCATGTTCGTATAAGCAAGCTGCCTCATGTTAAATTGTTCAGTTGATTTAAATTGTTGGACTTCACCTCTAACAAGGCTACACTGATTTTACAGTGTGATTAGCCAACGTTTATTGAGTGCTTACTATCTGTTAGGTATTGGGCAATGACTTTCACAAATATTCTTTTATTTAATCCTTCAAAAACCTATGAGGTAAAAAAAAAAAACCTCTGAGGGAGGCACTACTATTTTGCCTGTGACAAAAGCTGCTAACTACCACCGAATATCCATTCTTCCCCTTTGCCTTGTAACAGAAGCCAATAAGGGGGCAGCAATGTGTCCAGTTCAGACTACATCTCCCAGCCTTCTCTGTAGCTAAGTGTGTCCATGAGACCGAGACCAAGGCAAAAACTGTGTGGAACTTTCAGGAAGACTATTTAAGGGGAGCTGATGCACTGGGAGGCACACCCTTTGTCTCCGCTCCTCCCCTTTCTTATCCAAGATCACTCTTCGTGCTCTAGCCATCACATCCTGGCCTGCAAGGCTGGAGCTCCCAGACAATCAACTGACAGGCCCTGAATTGCCTACCCCTGGGCTTTTTACATAAGGGAGTAAAGCTTTGAGTGTGTAAGCCACCACTACAAGCAGTTGAACCTAATTCTGATACACACAATTACACAGATGGGGAAAATGAGACAGGTTAAGTGACATGCCAGAGGTAACTCAGCAGGTTAAGAGCAAGGATGCTACCCCAAGTCTGTCAGACTCCGTGGTTTACACTCTTAATAGAATGTAAGCTCTGTGAAGGAAGTACCTTTGTCTGCTGTGTTCACTGCTGGGTCCCTAGTGCTAGCACAGTGCCTGGCACATAGTAGGTACACAATAGCTGTCTCTCAGATAAAAAAATGACTTTACTATATTGCCTTGTTAGTTTATCAGACATTAGTTTAAATATAGACTCCATCACACTAAATTCTTTTAGAAATATTAAACACTTAGAGAAATACACTGTTTCTCAATAAAATTAGGACATCAGTCAAACATAGAAAATAATACCTAATGAATTATAAAGCACTGAAATAAATCACACCAATTCTTGAGAAACAACACTAATAGGCTATTTTCTTACCTATAGTTACATCACCCCTGATTTCACTCTCTACGCACACAACTGCTCCAGGTGCAATCTTCACACTGTAGGGAAAAAAAGGTAACATTCATCATGTGTACAGTTTAAAAATACTGTAATAGAAGCTGTCCTGACACTGCAATGAGAAAAAGGTTAAAACAAATAGAAGGAAAAATGAAAAGTAAACTGTAAGATTTAATATATTATAAACTTCTCAGGTGGCACACCATCCACTGAGCTAAAATTATTTATCATGCGTTCTTAAAATGCTTGAGAGGAAAAGAGGCTTTGGACTCTTTTAACACCAACATTGTTTCTAAATAGCAAAAAGCTCAAAACAATCTAGATATTCATTAGTAGGGAACTGGTTAATAAATTATGGTATACTATGAACTAATATACAGCATAATAAAGAATGAATAATCCTGTATGTAAAGAGTTGGAATGATCTCCAAGCTACATTGTTAAGTCAACAAAATCAAAGCCAGAAGATGGGGACTTTCCTGGTGGCGCAGTGGTTGAGAATCCACCTGCCAATGCAGGGGACACGGGTTCAAGCCCTGGTCCAGGAAGATCCCACATGCCGCGGAGCAACTAAGCCTGTGTGCCACAACTACTGAAGCCTGTGCTCTCGAGCCTGAGCTCTGCAACAAGAGAAGCCACCACAATGAGAAGCCCGCGCACCGCAACAAAGAGTAGCCCCCGCTCTCTGCAACTAGAGAAAGCCCGTGTGCAGCAACGAAGATCCAACAACAAAGACCCAATGCAGCCAAAAATAAATAAAAAAAAAAAAAAAAAAAAAAAAGCCAGAAGATGGACAGTAACATGCCAGTATTTTGGTTAAAAAGAGGAAAAAGAATGTTCATTCAAAATATTTAACAGTGCAGCAATGTAATATTAATATAGAAATCAACGTAGAAATTCAAAATTTACAAATATTCCTATTTATTCTCTATGTATATGATAAAACTGCTGATCAAGTGATATAAATTGTAGTGCAAATTATTCAAAAAATTAGTAATTTCCAAATAATTTATTAATGTTTTTGATATTCTGCTGTGATCTTTTGTTAGACACAGCTGAATCTAGCTAAATGCTGCCCTAGCTGAGCCATGAGCTGACATGAAGAACTGTACCAAATGACTTCCCCATTAAACTGATAATCATTAAGTAACTCGTAGTCATTAATAATTTTTCTTAGTAGTAATGATATTATTCATGGTGTTAAATCTGCTCTCAGTTTCTATGAAATAACAATACAATTTTAGATATTTTTACTTTATGTCTGTGTGGATTTTTCAAAATTTTTATTTCTAGTTGTTCATTTCAAGTTTATAGGAATACAATAATTTTGTATATTGACCTTGTATCTTGCAACCTTGCTAAATCCACTTAGTTCAAGTAGTTTTATAGATTCTCTGGGATTTTCCATGTAAACCAGTTTCATGTAAACGATTTTGTTATCTGTGGACAGGGACAGTTTTATTTCTTCTTTTCCAATTTGTATTCATATTATTTCTTTTTCTTCCCTTATTGCCTTGGCTAAGACTTCCAGTATGATATTAAATAGAAGAGTGATGAAACCAGACATCCTAGTCATGTTCTAGCTCTACAAGATAAACAAAACCTATCAAAGTTTCTTCTAAGACATGAATTTTGCATTTCAAGTAAATTACTAAAACCTGGTATATAAAACAGTTGTTTTCTTGACTTGCATGTTACAGCCTTGATTTATAAATTTTCCAGAAAGTTGTTTTCTCATTTCAGTAAATATCATATTTATATTTAAATAAATATTTATATCACCACCAGCAAGGACCAGAAATGTAGAGTGCAATGATTCACTCATATCAATATCATTAAGTTCTATAAATATTCATGTATGAAAATACTTGCTTATTTATTTATTTTTAATTAATTTATTTATCTATCTTTGGCTGTATTGGGTCTTCGTTGCTGAGCGCAGGTTTTCTCTAGTTGCCGTGAGCGGGAGCTACTCTTCACTGCGGTGCCTGGGCTTCTCATAGCAGTGGATTCTCTTGTTGCGGAGCACGGGCTCTCTCTAGGTGCGCGGGCTTCAGTAGTTGTGGCACTCGGGCTCAGTAGTTGTGGCTTGTGGGCTCTAGAGCGCAGGCTCAGTAGTTGTGGTGCACGGGCTTAGTTGCTCTGTGGCATGTAGGATCTTCCCAGACCGGGGCTCGAACCTATGTCCCCTGCATTGGCAGGCGGGTTCTTAACCACTGCGCCACCAGGGAAGTCCCTACTTGCTTATTTTTAACATACAGTAGATACTATAAACAAATTTAATGGTACTTTCTATTTGTTTTTCATGTCTTTTTTGGATACTTCTTTGATTTTAAAAAATATTATTGCAGTTTTATTTTTTCAAATGTTTTACTGTGAAACAGCTTCATATGTTTTTAAAATTTGTCCTCCTTGATGACTGAAAATTTTCATATGCAACATGAACTTAAACAAGACAACCTTACCATTCTAATAAAATACTTAAGTGTTTAGCACATTCAGCTTTTCTGAAATGACTTTTGAGCATCATTTACAACTGGTGCAACCTGTACAGTAGTACTAGTGTGTAACTGCTTAATATTTGTATTTTCTTGACTACTTCCAAACTATCTCTGGAAGAACAGGTAAGAAACAATCAATACTCACTGCCTTCAGAGAGAGGAGCTAGATAGCAGGGACACAACGGTAGATGGAAGATTTTTTTCATTATATATCATTTTTTTTTTTTTTTTTTTTTAAGCACTGGTGGGCACTAAGGAGGCTTGGTTTCTTTTTTTTTTTTCTAAATTTTATTTATTTATTTATTTATTTATGGCTGTGTTGGGTCTTCGTTTCTGTGCGAGGGCTTTCTCTAGTTGCGGCAAGTGGGGGCCTCTCTATCGCCGCCTCTCGTTGCGGAGCACAGGCTCCAGACGCGCAGGCTCAGTAATTGTGGCTCACGGGCCTAGTTGCTCCGCGGCATGTGGGATCTTCCCAGACCAGGGCTCGAACCCGTGTCCCCTGCATTGGCAGGCAGATTCTCAACCACTGCGCCACCAGGGAAGCCCTATATATCATTTTTTAAATTGTTTGCATTTTGAATCACACAAATGCATTACCTATCCAATCAATCAATAACTGATCAAATTTTCTTAAGGCCAGGTACTAAAGAGGTCCTGGATATGTTTCCATGATCAGGGTGAAACTTTATCCACTTTCCTGAAAAAGTCCCCCTCAAATCATAATCCCTACAAGTCTCCCCCTTTATTTTATCTAAAAATACTTTCATGTAACTTGTATCATTTAATGAACTTTAGACTCCTTAGTTTCCCTTTAAGACCAGTTTTTCTGATCTTCAAATCATTTCTCCCACTGCTTCAGCAACAATCCTCTTTAACCAAGGAAAAAATTATTATTTTTCATTAGCATTACTTCTCATTACTTTCAGTCTCCAATAAACTGCTATCACAAATATAACCTGATTATACCATATTCACAATGGCATGGGTTAGAATATTTCTAGACCACTGTTCATAACTGTTCTGTGTCATATTACACCCAGGATGCTTGATATCGTACTAGCAGAAACATGACACAAGTCAATGGAGGGAAGAAATGAAAGGCTGTGTTATGAGATAAATGTGAATACTTGGAATATTCAATATGGTTACATTCTGGTCCATTTCTTATCTCGTATTAGTTTGTTCAGGGTGATGGTGTTTTGTTTTTCCTTTAATGACAGCTATCCAATGATGGTGCAGCTGTAATTTAACTGAGACACTAGGATTTTTCTGGTGGCACTATCAGGACACCTCTTTGAAATTACTGTACCAATATGCATCAGGAATCATAAAAATATTCATAATGTGTGATCTAGGAAATCTATTTCTGGATTTCTATCATCAAGAATTCAATAGGAGGAAAATATATGCACAAAGTGGTCATTATAATATTATTCAGAACAGTGAAACATTGTTAATAACCTTGATAGGCATAAAGAGGGAGAGGTAATGAAATAAAATATTGCCACCAGCTTACCGGAACACTATGTACTCCTCAACAATAAAAATAAGGTAATACTAGCTTTTTACAGAAAAAGTTTGCCCACCCCTGGTCTACATGGACAACTTATCTCTCCTTTCAAAATACCACTAAAACAACAGTAAAGGAATAAAAGAAGTACTATTCCCGAAGAGCAAGGGAGAGGAGGTAACAGCAGATGAAAGATGTCAAGACTTTCGGAAGACTGTAAGCAGCAGGAAAAGTCACTGCGAGGCCTAGCCTGGAGGCACTAGGTACTAGGGAAGGGGAGAAAACGTGAGGCAACCAAGCAGTCGGATGTCTGCCCCCGGTCCCCATCCTCAGGGGCACAGCCGGGTGATGACCGGCCCCTCCATGAGGCGCTGCGCTTAAGATATCAGGCCAAAGCCAGGTGACAATGACGGGCACAGCAACAGTGAGACCACCAGCACCCCTTCCCCATGTGCCTTCCTGGCCTCATACACAATTTCAGGCAGCAAGGAGATAAGAAGATGATTCTTTTCTACAGAAACTACCAGACATCCTGAGTTCTTCAATGAAAAGCTCAGCTTCCGGCCTGACTTGCTCTACCCTGAAACACATCAGAGGACAAGCCTAATGCATATACCTGGAGCTCCCAGCTCTGCTGTTCTCATCCTTAACAATCGACAGAATGGACAGAAGGCCATTATCAGATACATCTGGAAAGCCTCCAACTAAGAAGGAAAAAACCAAAACAAACAGGAAGAAAAAATAGTTTGAGGAAACACAGTTAATTCAGATAGTAGAAGAAAACATTCAAAACACACAACCCTTACAATTGAGAGAAATGAGACACTACTGCATAAATCAAGACAGAAGCCTATGAAAAAGGAACAGAGTCTAAGAAAGAGGTCCTAGAAATAAAACACATGACTAATATTTAAAATTCACTAGAAGGATGGAGGTTAAAAAAAGAGCTCTCCCAGAAAGTAGAACAAAATGTAAAAAAAAAAAGAGAGAAAAGGCAGGACGGTTAGAGGACCAATACATGAAGTATAAAAGTAATCCCAATAAAAGTAATTTTGAAAGGAGAAAATAGAGATATTGGTGGAGAATAAACTATGAAAGAATAATACAAGAAAATTCCCCAGGACATAAGGCTATCATCAATCTCCACTCCGGAAGGACTCAGTGAATGCAAAACACCCATGCCAAGTACCACTATCATAAAATTTTTGAACACTATAGAGAAGATCCTCAAAAGTTTCCAGGGGTGGGGGGTGCAATAGTCACACACAGAGGGGAAGAAATAATCAGAATGGCATTAGATTTCTTAAGAGCAATACTGGATACTACAAGACCAGCAAATAATCGCTACAGAAATCTGAGTGAAAACTATGTTTAACCTAGAGCTGTTTATCCAGCCAAACTAGCAAACAACTATGGAAGGAAAATAAAGACATTTTTAGACTTGCAAGGACTAAAAAAAAAAATATCTCCTATGCACTCTTTATTAGGAAGCTAATGAAGGATGTACTTAGCTAAATAAAAGTAAACCAACAGACAAGACAGATTCTAGAAACAGGCTCCAGCGTGCAAGGACAGAGGGAACATCAGGATAACAGCTGTGCATCAGCCTTAGAGAGCAAAGTTGACAGAGGACTTCAAAGGGAAGATTTCTAGGAAAAAAGAAAAAAAACAAAGATTATGTGATGAGCATTTGGAAAAAAATTTTACGAGGCATTTGACATATCTGTGGGAAGATATGAAAAACATCAGTACATAGAAAAGAAAGAAAATGAAAAATGAAGTTATTTGGTTAAATTTTAGATGAACTCAGCTTGAGGTATCCATGGAGAAAGACCCAGTATATCCAGATCTGGAGCCATGAGAGAGTTCTAGACCAGAAATACAGCTCTGAAGAGTCAGCAGGGTACAAACCCTTTAATATGTTTCTCCATCATTCATATTCCAGAATCCTCCCAAATATTCCCTAATATAAATGAAAAGTAACACCAAAAATAAATATTTTTAAAAATCACCACTTCCTTACTGATGTGAAAAACTAAAAAAAGACGTGCAAGAATTTTTCTTCTATAAATTTCGGTGAACAAACCTTCCTACCACAAAGTATTTTTAAAGCTCTAAGTAAAAAGAATATCAAACCAAAAACTAATAATCCCTGGGTCTATCTTCAAGAAATGTTGTTGAGATTAGACACAGCTATGTCTGCTCCCATCATTTTGACAGGCACTGACTTTCTACAAGGAACAAGTTAATAAAATTTTAAAATGATCCATCTGGGTTACTACGTGTCACTTGTCTGCTGAAATCACAGAAAATATAAAACCTTTCTACTGAATAGAAGAAAGAAAAAACTTCAGTGACGTGAAGCAGAAAACAGAAAATGGTCCAAACCTCTCATTTTCTAGATGAGGAAACTGAAGCCCAGAGACTTTAAATGTCTTGAAGCAAAGTTCATTTCTGGGACATCATTATCCTAACACCAGTCATCTCTTTTCTGTTAGCTGAAAGTTTCCTGGAAACATCCTGTCATTTTGGATATTCTTTCTGTGACAGCTGAATGATGCTGCCCTTGAATGTATCAACATTTGTAAATGTTTTTTCAAGTTGGTTTGTGTGTTTAAAAAAGCAATTTTATTAAGCCCTGGACAAATAAATTAACCTCTATAAAACATCTCATTTTAGACGTGATTTCCCAACCCAGTTTTCCATTCCCTCAGCCTCTCTCGCTATGATTTTTTTATGAAAAAAGTATTATCTAACGTTTAACTTATCCTGGGCAAGCGAGAACAGGTGAGACTCAAAAACGCCCTGTCTTCAGTTTTATGCACAAGGAAGAGGCTCCAGGTAGTGTGTGTTACAATCAGCACACTTTGTGAGGCAGGAATAATTAAACTCACCGCTAGATCAATTAAAACGTGGTCCGAACATCTCCACGTAGACCTCACTGTACCTTGGAGTGATGGGGCGGACGGGGAAACAGGCAGCTGGGAGAAGGCCTAGCCAAAGACCTACCTATTAAAACAACAATCAACACCACCTTCATCTCCACTGCACACTACTATACACTGTGCATAATATTCCTAGCAGATCTTTCCTCTTTATCTTATGAAAAAGATTACAATTACCTGCCTAAAGAGAAGAAAAACCTAAATGTTAATTTATGGCACCCAAAACAAGGTCGGTCAGTTTTCTTTTTCAGAGGGAGTCACCAGAGGGTGCTCAACACTGCTGCTGTGGGAAACAGTTTAACTTAAGCGTGTCCCCATTCCAGCCGCTCCTTTCCACCCAGAGTGCCCAGCCAGTAAGACCACTGGAGAAGCAGCCCCAGGGCCTGTCCCCACGCGTCTACAAAGCAGCTAGTTCTGGTCCAGGCGCGGCCTCCCTGGAGCCCGTCTACACAAACACCCAGCGCCCACGACAGGAAGGAAGGGACTGGGGAGCGGCCGGCACTCCCGTGTGTGTCGGGGACACAGCAGCTACAGGGGCCCCGAGGGCAGCGGAAAGGAAGAGGACGGTTCCTCCGTGTCCGGGGCGGGGGGCAACACCCTCCTCCCCTCGCAGCCCCGCCCGAGACCGCTTCCGCGCAGGCGCGTGGCGGAGGAGAGCCGGAGAGGTCGCGGAGGAACCGAGAACCAGAAGCTTCCCCGCCCCATTCCGTATACCTTCCCGGGCCGCTCTACTACTACTCCGTCGCCCCCTCCCTCCGCGGACGCCCAGGTCCGGGCCTTAGGAACCGTCTAAGCCGGGCGCCCGGGATAAGACACCATCTAAGTCCGCACCACAGGCGACCAGGTACAGGTTCCACCCCTGCGGAGAGGACAGAACAGGCTTTTCTCAGACAGCGACCCACCTTTTTTGAGTCTTTTCCGCCATGGTTTGGGCCTGACCTCCAGTTGGATCTACACAACCGCCTGGGCAAAGCGACGATCTCTACGAGCGATTGCAGAGCCTGGCAGGATCGGGAAGGGGCGGAGCCTGGGACTGCTCGCGGGGGCGGGGCCGGGGGCGGGGCCGGCTCTGGTTTAAGGTTCCACTTCGCAGGTGTAATCGGGCTTGTGCCAGGGGGCGGTGCGTGGCCACCATCTGGTTTTAGCGCAATCCGGGGATCGATGGACTCGGATTTAAAACAGCCGTTTAGTTTGATCCAACGCACGTCATTGTAACCTCATTATACCCCACTGTTCATTCTCAGTCTCCTTTCCTTAAGCATCCTACTGCTAAACCCTGGGCCCTTTTCCCTTTCAGTGTGAGCTCGTTATTCCCATAAATTAAGCACCCTCTACCTGCTGTCGGTCTCAGGTTAATATCTCTAATTCTGTCCTCCTTGCTGAGCTGATTATTCGATTGCCTACTTGACGTGTCCACTTGGGTGCCTCAAGGTCTTATGAAACCTAAAATGTCCGGAACAGAGCTTTTGATTTACGCCCTTGCCCTCTCTCCAGAGGTTCCAAGTTGGTCATTTGATCTCTGTCTCAGTAAAGGAGTCCGCCATTCACCCAGTTGCTCAAGCAGGAAACTCAACAGTCATCCTTGGCAGTCCTCACCTCTCCATACATACTTCACCGGCAAGTTCTGCTGTTCCTACATCTCATTCTTACACTTTGCATCATTTACTCTGCCACCTCTCTAATCTCCCCCTGTAGTCTGCCCCTTCCACCCTTGACCTCTGAAATCACACCCCCATCCAAGCCCCTCTCCTGTAGCTAAAATCATCCTTTAAAAACCAAATTCAGGGCTTCCCTGGTGGCGCAGTGGTTAAGAATCCGCCTGCCAATGCAGGGGACACGGGTTCGAGCCCTGGTCCGGGAAGATCCCACATGCCGCAGAGCAACTAAGCCCGTACGCCACAACTACTGAGCCTGCGCTCTAGAGCCCGCGAGCCACAAGTACGGAAGCCCGCGTGCCTAGAGCCCGTGCTCTGCAACAAGAAGCCACCGCAATGAGAAGCCTGCGCACCGCAACAAAGAGTAGCCCCCGCTCACCGCAACTAGAGAAAGCTGGCGCACAGAAACGAACACCCAACACAGCCAAAACTAAATAAATAAAATAAATTAAAAAAAAAAAACCGAATTCAATTATTTTACTTCCCATTCCTTTTAAAATCCAGCCCCTGCCCAGTTCTCTCTTCTTTAATTTCATGTTCTCTTCCTCTTTATCTAATCACACTTTCATTCTCAAGGAAGCCAGGCTGAATCTCAGACCCAAACAGCTTCCACCTGCCCTCTGCCCCGCCCCCGCTTCTGACTCTAGTCTCAGATGTCATATACTGGGCGTATCAGCCAGGGTTCGACCACAGGAACAGAACCACTAGGAGATAATAAGAGATTTATTGCAGGGAATTGGTCAGCGTGATTGTGGGGCTGGCTAGGCAGGTGAGAAATCTTCAGGGCAGTCCGGAACTCCAACACATGGAGTGAAGCCCTGTCTACAGGTGGAATTTCTTCAGGAAGCTCCAGCTCTGCCCCAAGGCCTTTTAACTGATTGAATCGAGCCCACCCAGATTATCTAGGATAATCTCCATTCCTTAAAACCAGCTGGTTATGGCATTTAATCACATGTACAAAATACTTTCACTACATTACCTAGACTGGCGTTTGACTGAATAACTGAGAACTATAGCCCAGCTCAGCTGATACAAGAAACTGACCTTCATTCTCAGAGAAGCCCTCTCTGACCACTGAGTCAGAAATAGTTCACTTTGCTGTACACCTGAAACTAGCAAAACATTGTAAATCAACTATAGTCCAATATAAAATAAAAATTTTTTAAAAATAGGTCACTCTTGCTATACTGTTGGTTATCTCCAAGGGATAAGGATAGCATCCATCACCAGCTGTACTTCTTTTACTACCTCCCCCAAAGACTAAGTTCCATGAAAGTAAGGCCATATGAGTTTGTCCCTACTCTTTACTCACTGACCACAGTACCTGACACATAGTTGATACTCAAAAAAAAATTGTTGAATAAATATATGGATGAATTTAGAACATCCTGTTGTCTCCAAGCATGTAAACACCTATTCATTTTTAAGCAATGTCTGTCTAAATTAATTTGAAAGACTTCCATGGCCCAGTCAGAATGGCCATCATCAAAAAATCTACAAACAGTAAATGCTGGAGAGGGTGTGGAGAAAAGGGAACCCTCTTGCACTGTTGGTGGGAAAGTAAATTGATACAGCCACTATACAGAACAGTATGGCGGTTCCTTAAAAAACTAAAAATAGAACTACCATACGACCCAGCAATCCCACTACTGGGCATATACCCTGAGAAAACCATAATTCAAAGAGAGTCATGGGGCTTCCCTGGTGGCGCAGTGGTTGAGAATCCGCCTGCCAATGCAGGGGACACGGGTTCGAGCCCTGGTCTGGGAAGATCCCACATGCCGCGGAGCAACTGGGCCCGTGAGCCACAACTACTGAGCCTGTGTGTCTGGAGCCTGTGCTCCGCAACAAGAGAGGCCACGACAGTGAGAGGCCCGCGCACAGCAATGAAGAGTGGCCCCCGCTCGCCGCAACTAGAGAAAGCCCTTGCACAGAAATGAAGACCCAACACAGCCAAAAATAAATAAATAAATTAAAAAAAAAAGAGAGTCATGTACCACAATGTTCATTGCAGCTCTATTTACAATAGCCAGGACATGGAAGCAACCTAAGTGTCCATCAACAGATGAATGGATAAAGAAGATGTGGCACATATATACAATGGAATATTACTCAGCCATAAAAAGAAACGAAATTGAGTTATTTGTAGTGAGGTGGATGGACCTAGAGTCTGTCATACAGAGTGAAGTAAGTCAGAAAGAGAAAAACAAATACCGTATGCTAACACATATATAAGGAATCTAAAAAAAAAGGTTCTGAAGAACCTAGGGGCAGGACAGGAATAAAGATGCAGATGTAGAGAATGGACTTGAGGACACGGGGAGTGGGAAGGGTAAGCTGGGACGAAGTGAGAGAGCAGCATGGACATATATACACTACCAAATGTAAAATAGATAGCTAGTGGGAAGCAGCTGCGTAGCACAGGGAGATCAGCTCGGTGCTCTGTGACCACCTAGAGGGGTGGGATAGGGAGGGTGGGAGGGAGACGCAAGAGGGAGGAGATATGGGGATATATGTATATGTATAGCTGATTCACTTTGTTACACAGCAGAAACTAACACACCATTGTAAAGCAATTAAACTCCAATAAAGATGTTAAAAAAAAAAAAAAAGACCTCTATGGCATGGGTGCTAGGGTTCTCCAGAGAAACAGAAGCCGTGGGAGACACACATTTATTTTAAGGAACTGGCTCATGTGGTTATGTAGACCCCCAGGCTGGAAGAAGTTGATCTTGCAATCTACAAGTGGGAAATTCAGGCAGGGTTTCTATGAGGCAGAATTGCTTTCTGCGGGGGGGAAACCTCAGTCTTTGCTCTTAAGGCCTTCAGCTGATTGGATGAGGCCCACCCACATTTTGTTTATTTTATTTATTTATTTTTGGCTGTGTTGGGTCTTCGTTGCTGTACGCGGGCTTTCTCTAGTTGCGGCGAGCGGGGGCTACTCTTTGTTGCGGTGCACGGGCTCTAGGTGTGCGGGCTTCAGTAGTGGCAGCACGTGGGCTCAGTAGTTGTGGCTCGCGGGCTCTAGAGTGCAGGTTCAGTAGTTATGACGCATGGGCTTAGTTGCTCCTCAGCACGTGGGATCTTCCCGGACCAGGGCTCGAACCCGTGTCCCTTGCATTGGCAGGAGGATTCTTAACCACTGTGCCACCAGGGAAGTCCACCCCCCACATTTTGAATGGTAATATGTTTTACTAAAAGTCTACTGATTTAAATGTTAATTTCATCTTAAAAATACCTTCACTGCAATATTTAGACTGGTGATGACCAAAGAGCTGGGCAGCATAGCCTGAGTTGACACAAAATTAACCATCATGGCAAGCTTGTAAAAAGGACCATTTTATCAATATTAGCTACAGTGTCTAGGGCCTATAAGCCTTTCGGGGAACCTATAAAATGTTTGAGACCTGCAAATAAAATGTGCTGATTCCAAAATGCAAAAAGTACAAGTAAGAATTAATAAATATTTAATTCAATGACAAAAAGCATAACCTTTTCTGTAACAAATTAAGTGCAACTCAATTCTTCTGAACCTAGCAAGTATATTTAATGGGGGTTGTGGTTGCATTTTAATATGTTTACTATGATGTGAGCTTATTCATTGTTTAGGGAGCCCTTTTCTCCCATTAATTGCTCTACTGTTTGTCTAGGTCTTTGTGCCATCTGTGGCCTGGAATAAACTATCCATCTGTTTGGAAACATCCTTCCAGAGCCAATTTAAGCATTCCCCCTTCTCCACTTCCCCTGCATTTTAAAAATTCCTTATCTCTGCAGATGATTGCTTCTTTATTTGTCCACTACAGTGTGCCAGTGGTATACTGCACCTATAGTTCTTTAATGCAAGTATTTGTTGCCATTTCCTTCTCCCTAGTAGATTCAGAGCTACTTGAGGGCAGGAACCGTATCTTATTCATCCTTCTATTCCAAGTGCTTAGCACAGGTCTGTCATAAAATGGTAGCCCAGGGACTTCCCTGCTGGTGCAGTGGTTAAGAATCTGCCTGCCAATGCAGGGGACACGGGTTCGAGCCCTGGTCCGGGACGATCCCACGTGCCGCGGAGCAACTAAGCCCATGCACCACAACTACTGAAGCCCGCGCACCTAGAGCACGTGCTCTGCAACAAGAGAAGCCACTGCAATGAGAAGCCTGCGCACCGCAACGAAGAGTAGCCCCCGCTCGCTGCAACTAGAGAAAGCCGGCGAGCAGCAACAACAAAAAAAACCCAACACAGCCAAAAATAAATAAATAAATAAATTTATTTTAAAAAATAATAAATAAATGAAATGGTAGCCCAATAATTCTCATCATTTTTATTATTCAATTGTGTTACCTTCAACTACATTCAACCAACCAGCTTTATCCTCCATGCTTTTACATACGTTATCTAATCTTCATAACAGTTCTGTTGAAGACAACACAACAATTCTGCTGAATAACTGGCATTATTATATCGAATTTTAAGATGAAGGTGTTCAGTCTCAGAGAGGTGACTGATTTGCTCAGAGTTCCCTAGCTAATTGGAGGCTTTCTTTCATGTTTTCTCTTCTGTGCAGAGCTGTCTCCCACTAACAGGGGGTCCTTGCCCTTAAGATGCTTTTGAATCAGGTTATACTCTCCCATCCCTTATTTAAGGCTGCTTGCTCTTGCATGTGCCTTCAGAGATGAAAAGTAGCTGGTCTGGGATGGCGTTGTAATGCTCTGGGCTCAGTAGATGGACCTCTACCCGCCAAGAAATGGCCTCTTGTTCTTGTCTTGCTTGTAGGCAGTGTCTCTTGGATTTCTTGTCCACACCCTAAAGAAGAGCTTCTCTTTAAATGTTCCTCTCCACACTTTAGCTTCCTTAAAACCTTTCAAATTTTAACAAGTACTTACTGAGTACATCATACGCACCCAGCACTGTTCTATGTGTAGGGGGGTACAGCAATAAACCAAACAAAGTTCCTCCCTTGCAGAGCTCACATTGTAGCAAGGAGACGGGCAATAAACTAATCAAGAAATAGGTATATAAAGGGTGATGACTAGGTACTATTAAAAAAAAAAAGAAATAGCATAAGGAAATAGTATAAAGAGCCTAAGGAGGAAATGGTTGGGAGGGGGACCCGCCTCCCTTCCTCACAGTTCGTGTTCTCGCTCCCCCTCCCCAATCGGGTGAGTTGACTGTCCACAATTGGAAAATGAGATTTTCCATTTACTTAGTGAGAAGAATATGAAAGTCAGATGACTGGAAAGGCAAATACTGCAGTATATAAACAAAACCAGAACTTCTGAAAGCAATGCTTTTCATACATATCCTTACTAGGTAATCTAGCACCAGATGCGTTTTGGTTTCTATAGTGAGTTCCCTTTATCAGAAAGCCAACTTTTATACTGCTTATCTCCAGTGCTTTTGTTTGCCTTTTGCTCAGCCAGGCCTCCCTAAACCGTATAAAAAGATCAGAGAGAACCTGGTTGAGACTTCCAGGAAAGCATCAGTTAAGGATTCTGGAAAGGACAGTATCTTTTGTTCCAGTTCATGATGGATTGGCTTCAGCTGTTCTTCCTCCATCCTGTATCACTTTATCAAGGGGCTGCTTTTCCTTTTGCACTTCTGTTTAATTATCTCTGCATTATGGATTCATTTTCCACTCATGCCAGGTAGGTTTGATGGCTAATTTTGCTCTTACATCTATGAATACTATAGTAGATCAAAAAGCCCAGGTTGGAGTGCAGATGTGAATATTAAATACTAATTACACTGGTTGTTTTTAAGTTATCATCACTGCCACCGATTATTGATTGCTTGATCATGATTATGTCTAATAGAGTGAATCGGAACTGGAAATTGACATCATGTCTGCATTGACTCAGCCAAAGTTTGATAGGGTCACATTAAGTGGGAAAAGGATGAAAGTAAATGGGGGAGAGATGGATGTTGGGGTGATATAGGAATTCCCCAAATAGATGCATCTATAAATCAACCATATGCCCCAGATGTTCTTGAACAGTCTTAATTTCATGGAATTCTATCATTTTCAATAAAATTAAATTTTATTAAATATACAACTATGTGATTTTTTTGATGCCTTTGTATGATTTCTCAGAGAAATGAAAAAAGTCAAAATAAATTTTGTTCCATTAGTTTCATCTCTACCTGGGATCCGAAATTACTGTCACTAGAGATTTGATAACTTGATTGAAATGATTTTTTTATACCTAGTAAATTCAATACATTAGAGACAGTCCCTATTTTTAAAAAAAGGTTTTATGGAATATCCTTTTGTAAAGTGAAAATCCATTGCCAAAGTTCTACCTCTTAATAATTCACTTATTTTGGAAACTAGGATTTTTATATATTGGGGATTTGTAAGTAAAATCTAGCTGTTTCTAGCAACCAGGATGGCTGAGTTCGATTAAACTATGGTAGGTTATTACATCTTCACAACTGGTTGATGGCGCTTTACCTTTGTTTAGGAGACGAGGGAAGCAGTTGTTAAAAAAAAAAGTTTCCTATTGAGAAAGAATCACAAACAATAAAGCAAAACAAGTGCAAAAATAAGGGCTAATTCCCATAGGTTAAGATTGCTGGCTTTGGGAGTTAGCCTGGTGAGTCCTGGTCCCTCACTTCCTGAGTGTCCTTGTGTATGTGAATAAACTCTCTGAGTTCATCTGTAAAATGGAAATAATAATGCCTACGTCATGGGATTGTTTTAAGGATTAAATGAAGATATTTCATATAAAGGAATTATTAGCCCAATGCCCAGAATAAAATAAGCACTCCAAAAAATCATGCATCCTGCATTGTACATGTGTAGACATAATAATGTTTACAAATCCCCAGGGCAGTTGCTTTGGGGAAGAGCACTCTTTCATGCTTCACGTCTGCTGTGTAAGGAGTAAGTGTTCTCCCCTATTTTCCGATGGCAGGGAGGCGAAGGCTTGGGCGGGTAGAGGAGGAGTCATTCCAAGCATAGGCTGCAGCTCAGGAATGGCCAGGGCCTGTGGAATAGAGCCTCGCACACTGAAGCACCTGCCATCTCCCTCAAGAAAGAAAGAAATTCTTGCAAAGGCGTGTGCGTCACAGGCCAAGGAGCCATGATCTACGCCCTGTGACATAGAGATTCATTCACTTTTCCTGTCCCTGACCACTCAGTCCCTGTTTCAGATTTTTTTTCTGGCCTCTTTGCTCAGATTTATTAACTAGGCACCAGTTAAAAGGAAAAAACAAACAAATCTCCATATACTGTGGAAAGAAGAGCCAAGTCCTCATAATATGGGAACTCTGGTGCCTCTGCAGATCCAGAGGGCATCCGCTGGCTTCCAAAGGAGGCATGCTCCACAAACCACTTCATTGATGTAGGTATTTACAACATTACAAAAAGCACCAAGTCATGAGAACTTAAAGTGCAGTAGAAAGGATTAAGGGCAGATATAAAGACAAATATCATGGTATCACTTATATGTAGAATCTAAAAAATGATACAAATGAACTTATTTCCAAAACAGAAATAGACAATAGACTCACAGACATAGTAAACAAACTTATGGTTACCAAAGGGATAGCTGGGGAGGGGGTAGAGATAAATTAGGAGTTTGGGATTAACATATACACACTACTATATATAAAACAGACAACAAGAACCTACTGTATAGCACAGGGAACTACACTCAATATCTTATAATAACCTATGATAGAAAAAAATCTGAAAAAGAATATACATATGTATAACTGAATCACTTTGCTGTACACCTGAAACATTGTAAATCAACTACACTTCAATAAATTAAAAAAACAAAATATTATACTAATGATAGAAGCTTTACTCAAATAAGCAAATACTGTATGATTTTATTTGTATGAATTTGGAGAATAGGCTAAACTATGTATGCAGATGACAAAAATTATTAAACGATACACTTAAAGACTTTGTAATTGAGTTTTCAAACACTTATCAAAGGGAGGCATTGAGGGCCAGGGGGTTCAGCTCTGTGGAAAGGGGAAGAGACTCATCTGTATGAGATGTCTAGAGTTCTTCTAGATCCTGGATCCTAGATTCCCATCACTTTGGTAGGGCAGCAAGCGCAGGGCTGCGTGTGGCCCTATTGGGAAGCATTCCAGACCGGTCCCCACAGGATTGTTGGGGGCAGGTGTCTCCCCACTGGCCTGGCAGACATCATAGAGGGGTGCCCAGGGTCCCAGAGGTAGAAATTAAGATTTGTCTCCTGCAGAAGTGGTTTACAAATGGACTCTGCCTCTACCCTCCATGTTTCTCTCCTTCAGAAGAACAGGAGGAATACTTCAGAGTGACAACAGTGTGACTTCTGTAGGGGTGAGGGGGCGCCCACCTCCATTGGGTTCCACAGATGGGCTGCCACGGGAAGTGACTCATCTGTCGCACTGCTCCAAGGCGTTCTGTGTTCCAGGTACCTGTTCCTCCTGGCGGGAGGAGGAGCCCTGGCAGTAGCCGCCATGGGTTCCTTCGCTGTGCTGGTCTTCATCCCCGCTCTGTGCACCGTGGTCCTGATCCACTCGCTGGGCCCCCAGGACGTCCACAGGCTGACTTTCCTCTTTCAGATGAGCTGGCAGACGCTGTGCCACCTGGGTCTGCACTATACAGAGTATTATCTGCAAGAAGCTCCTTCCACGAGGTAAAGCAGCCCGTTCCTGTGTTCCTACGGAGCCCACCAGGGTTTGCTTGCACCGGGGTGCTGGTGGGGAGGACCTGGGCATTGAGTTTGAATCCAAATTCTTCCACATCTCAGCAGTGTGATCTTGAGTGAGTCAGTCAACCTCTCTCAGCCTCAATGTCTTTTTCTGAAATAAAGGGTGTGTGTAAGTGTGTGTTGGGGGGATAGCAATACCTATCTTGCAAGCCTCTTAGGTTAGAGTTAATGAATGAATATAAGTGTAATTGTATGACTAATCTCCTAATAACTACCATGTGCTGCCTGCATGGCACAGTGCCTGGCACTAGCTGTAATTCACATTGTGCCCGAGAAAGGGGGTGAACCAGGAGTCCCAGGGCCTACAGATGAGGCCGGTCTGCAGGTGACTAAGCACAGTACACACACCTCAGTGTAGGCAGTTTAGACACATAGCCGGCAGCCTCCCCGCTGTTTCAGTAGGACAGGAAAGGTATAAATCTACCGTAAACCTTTGCTGCCTTCCCGCACACCTGCTCTGCAAGAGTTCTACTTTCACTGACACTCAGCTCTTCCATCCCCCAGAAAAAGGGAAGTCACTCAATCCAGGAAAAAAAAAAATAGGGCGCTAATTACAGTCTAGGGACGTGTTTTCCTGAGTCAGTGAGATCATCAGGATTAGAGGGAAACAGGCATCTTTGCCATCCTGAAGCCTGTTGTTCCTGGCTCTCGCTGTGATCACCATTGGCCCGGCTTCATGGTCGCTCGGTGAACTGGAGCGGTGACCTGTCGAGGGGGTCACCTCTCTGATTCTAGCTGCCATTGGTTGCCTTACTCTGCCATCCCTCCCACACCCAGAATCCTATTCTTTATTCTGACTGTTTTCACCAAATGCTCCAGGGCTTGCTTCTCTGAAGAAGAGGCGAGATGGTGGGTGCATAGGGAGTGGGGAGTACTGACTGGGATGTGGCGACTTAGGATTTCGGGAAGAAGCCCGGACCCGACAGGGGCTGGAGGAGCAAGTTGAACAGAATCTGGCTGGACGGGAGGGAGGCTGAACCTGAGCTGAAGCGGGAAGATGTGTTAGTTTGCTCTGGTTCTCATACAAAGTACTGCAGACAGGGTGGCTTCAACAGCGAACATTTATTTCCTCTGGAGGCTGGAAGTCCAAGATCAAAGTGTTGGCAGGTTCAGCTTCTCCTGAGGCCTCTCTCCTTGGCTTGTAGATAACGTCTTCTCCCTCTGCTTTCACATGGTCTTCCCTCTGTGTGTGTCTGTGTCCTTATCTCTTCTTATATGGAAACCAGTCATCTTGAGTTAGGGCCCACCCTCATGACCTCATTTTACCTTAATTACCTCTTAAAGACCCATCCCCAAATACACACATTCTGAGGTACTGGAGGTTAGGACCCCAACATATGAATTTGGGGTGGGGGAGGACACATTCAGCCCTTAACAGAAGAGGACTGAACAGGGGTTAGTGGCATTTGGTGGCTACTTCGCTTACTGTTTGATAGGTCAAGTAAGGAGGTCCGTTGTTCTTAAGTTCTCAGACACAGAAGCAGCAACGGTTGGGAAACAGAGCCATTTTCTCCCCACAGGACAGTGTTCCTGATTGTAGAGTGTGCCACTGTAATTTTCATTAATTTTCTCCATGGTCAGCAGGATCTTCTCTACTGTGTGATGGTGAAGAAGGAACAGGTCAGGTGATTGGTTAAGAACACACCTCAAATTGCTAATGACTCAGCATACACCCTGAACCTCTAGCTTGACTCACTCTTCCTCAGCCCGAATCCCAAAGCCTTCAGAATCTTGCAGTCAGGGACCGGTTCATAGTCCAAATCTCCAAATTCCTATAGTCTCTATAGGAAGAACTAAGACCAAACAGAACTAAGGTCTTGTTTCTTCTGTGACAAATTTCTCCCTGATCCTCCATCCTAATCTTTATAAGGTATTCTTAGAAATACTGTAATCAACGTTTCACCGTAATATTCCTTGTCATTCTTTTATTTGCCTCTCTAATGATTCATTTCTCCATTTACCTTTCCATCCTGCTCAGAGGAGCCTGTGGTTCTGGATTAATCCAAGAGTCTTTGTGGGGGAACTGCAGGCCATGAGATTGGTCTTAATTGTTTAGAGCCACCCATTTGCCACTGGGTCTTTTTCTTTTTTTTCTTTAATATTTATTTATTTGGCTGGGCTAGGTCTTAGTTGTGGAACGCGGGATCTTTAGTTGCGGCATGCAGACTCTTAGTTGCAGCATGCGTGCGGGATCTAGTTCCCTGACCAGGGATCAAACCCGGGCCCCCTGCATTGGGAGCGTGGAGTCTTAGCCACTGGACCACTAGGGAAGTCCCTGCCATTGGGTCTTGTGTGAGGCACTGCAAGGGGATAAAGTAAATGTGGAGTGTTTTTACATTAAAAAAAAAAATCTCTTTCAGGTTCTGCATCACTCTTTCTTCCCTCATGCTCTTGACCCAGAGGGTCACATCCCTGTCTCTGGACATTCGTGAGGGGAAAGTGGCGGCAGCAGCAGCAGGAGGCGTCAGGAACAAGAGCTGTTTGTCTGAGCGTCTGTGGAAGGCTCTGCCCTATTTCAGCTACTTGCTCTTCTTCCCTGCTCTCCTAGGAGGCCCCCTGTGTTCCTTCCAGAGATTTCAGGCTCGTGTTCAAGGGCCCAGCAGTTTGTATCCCAGGCACTCTTTCTGGGCTCTGACCCGGAGGGGTCTGCAGATCCTGGGACTAGAGTGTCTGAAGGTCGTGGTGAGGCGGGCGGTGAGCGCAGGCGCAGGACTGACGGACTGTCGGCAACTGCAGTGCGTTTATGTCACGTGGTCCACAGCCGGGCTCTTCAAACTCACCTACTACTCCCACTGGCTGCTGGATGACTCCCTCCTCTACGCAGCGGGCTTTGGATCTGAGTTTGGTCAGAGCCCCGGTGAGGAGGGATACATCCCTGATGCGGACATTTGGACGCTGGAAACAACCCACAGGATAGCACTGTTCACCAGAAAGTGGAACCAGAGCACAGCTCGGTGGCTCCGACGCCTCATTTTCCAGCAGGGCAGGACCTGGCCCTTGTTGCAGACATTCGTCTTCTCGGCTTGGTGGCACGGACTCCACCCGGGACAGGTGTTTGGTTTCCTCTGCTGGGCTGTGATGGTGGAAGCCGACTACCTGATTCACACCTTTGCCAATGTGTTCATCAGATCCTGGCCGATGCGGGTGCTCTACAGAATTCTCACCTGGGCCCACACCCAGCTCATCATTTCCTACATAATGCTGGCCGTGGAGGTCCGGAGCCTCTCCTCTCTCTGGCTGCTGTGGAATTCTTACAACAGCGTCTTTCCCACGGTGTACTGTATTTTGCTTTTTTTTTTAGCGAAGAGAAAGCATAAATTTAACTGACATCTTTCCCCAACTTTCATCTTATACACCCATGAAACAGACTTTAGAAAGTACCAGATGGCGCCTTGAAGATGCAGGTGTTTGCACTTTTCCGTGATAAAAGTTTTTTTTTTTTTAAGTATTGGATGTATGTACCTGAAGTATTGTTGACTTACAATATTGTATTAGTTTCAGGTATACAACAAAGTGATTCAGTTATACATATATATATTCTTTTTCAGATTCTTTTGCCATATAGGTTATTACAAAATATTGAGTAGAGTTCCCAGTGCTAGGCAGTAGGTCCTTGTTGTTTATTTTACATGTAGTAGTGTGTATATATTACTCCCAAATTCCTATTCACCTTCCTTTTCAATTACTTTGTAGTCTTGGTGTCTGGTTCCAAAAGTCTGTGGAATCAATAAATGCTGATGGTGGGCCATGTAACGTTTCAGGTGGGAATGCAAAACATCACATGAGATGTAGAGTATTCGGTATACTTTTCCCTTTCTTCCCATCCATGCAGATAGCAGGTTCTAGGTTCACTGTCTCAGGACAGTATGCCACAGGGAGAGGACACATTGTGGAAAAAGGTTTATCAGTAATAAGATTATTCTACGTGTCTTTGAATCAAATCTATTGTTATAGGAAGAAGAGCGTTGAGGAAAAATAAAGTAGTGTTTTCTCCAAGGTTTGGTCCTGGGGAATCGTAATTGGGTCTGGGTGCAAAAAAAGTAAAACGTTCTGTGACTTGACTTCATCAGCCAGATTTTGTACAGCACTTGGTGTGACCTTCTGGGCCAGTGGATAGCTCCAGTACTCAAAACTGTAAGCATGGAGCATCTTTTCTTCTGTCAACTGTTTCCTTGGTGGTAAATTCTCTGAACTTGTTTTCTTCCACTGGGCTCTCCTGAACTGCTTGGTTGTTCCTGCCTGGGAGCCCCCTTTGCTACTGAGATACCCTGGGTAGACCACCTGCCGCTCCTGCATGTGCAGCCCGCCCAAAGGGAGAGGCAGTGTTTTCAGTGCCAAAAAAGACATGCCACCGAGCAGGGTACCGTGATGGCTGGTCTTCTGGACTTGGGTATTCTCATTCTTGCTACTGGAGGATACGGGTTTTTCCCGCCCTAGAGGGCGTGAGACGGGGATGGGTGTGTATGTGATGCAGGTGGACCTGCTGGCTTGGCTGCTCCCACTACAGCACCCCATGTAATCCCCCTGTGAGTCGCCCAAGCCCGTCCTGGCCCCAGGTTCCACCACTCGCAGTGGTACGGGGCCTCCCCGGCACGGCTCCCACCTTTTAGGGTAGTGTTTGCTCATGCACCTGCCACCGGTGTTTCAGGCTGCAGCTTCTCTCTTCAATTTGATCCCTGATGTTTTCATTTTCTCAAGGATTTCTTAGTTTCAGATCCCATGACTTCCCCTTCTTGTTTTAAGTTTGGCAATATATTGATATTTCTCTGTCCTAAAAAAAAATGTGTACCACATCTCAGTACTGAGGCAGGAGTAGGGGGCGGGAGGATCATGTGTCCTTAGTGCATTGGAAGCACGTGTCACAGCACCAGGCAGTGTCTATTAGTCAACAGACCCTCGTGATTACCCTGAAGTACTGCAACAGACAGGGAACAAGGTGTTTACAGCATTTCCAAGAGATACTATGAGGCTGACGGTGACTCGTGTCTGTAATATATTCTCTAAAGAGACTGGATTGTTAAAATGTATTTTTAAAAAGAGTTTGTCTACTTATGTGAGAAGAGGGAACTGCTTAGCAGTACGGAGAACTGGCAAGAGAAACAGTAATAATGGGTAACACTGAACAAGCACTATCGCTGTGAGCTCTCTGGACGCCACACCTGAACCCCACCACCACCCTGTGAGGTAGGTACCACTATCATCCTCATTTTACAGATGTGGAAATGAGACCCAGCGAGGAGAAAGGACTCGCTTGAGGTGACACATCTAGTGTAAGGAAGAGCCTGGAGACCAGGCAGTCTGACTCCAGAGCCCACAGTGCAACTGCGAGGACGAGATGGTGTGCTACCACGTCGCCCCTCACGGAGTTTATAAAGCAGATACAGGTCAACGTGTCAACAGTATTCTCTCGTCTGGTAAAGGTTTTAAACGTGGCGAATGATGGTATTTCTAGGGAACAAATACATGTGACGAACCAGTAGTTTGGAAGTGGTGTCCACCTCAGTTGTCTTTTTCCAACTCTCCCTCATTACATCTTCTTCTCCCCACGCCCCTGACAGGGAAAACTGAAAGCTTGCTGGTCACGCTTGACTTCTCCCTTCCTCCCACACAATTCATCAGCGAATCTGCTTGATCAGTTCCTTTGAAATATACTCTAAGTCTCACCACCTCTCCCATCTCCGTTGCGTCTGGGACCCAGAGATGAGGGTGTCACAATCAAGAAGCTCCCACGCCCACTGCTGCTGTGCTCACCACCTCCCGAACCCCAGGGAGCTGAAGAACCGCCACCAGGACGCTGCTCTGACACACCCTCATGTCCATGACCCTGCCTGCCAGCAGAAGACCGGCCAGAGCAGAACGGGAAGCTCCCTCCACCTCACTTCTGCTTCCCAAAGCGTTTCCTCCTGTGAACCCCCAAACTTCTCCTTTGGCATGTACAGGAATCAGCTTCCTTTGGTCCGTTCTTGTGTCTCGTCTTAGCTCACTAGATTGACAGCTCAGAGAGGGACCATGTGTCCCCATCTTTTTCTGTTCCCCAACAGTACCTAGAATCGGTCCTGTAGTGTATAACTGCCGCTGGGAACAAAGGACTTTTCTAGGTACGGAGTATGGCTCAAACCCAGCTTTTCTTTTGTTTTAGCTGCGCCATGTGGCTGTGGGATCTTAGCTCCCCGACCAGGGACTGAACTTGAACCTGGGCCCTCGGCAGTGAAACTGTGGAGTCCTAACCACTGGACAGCCGGGGAATTCCCAAACCCAGCTTTTCTTAATCCTTATGAGACTAACACCCTCTTCTTCACTACTATACCCATAACTAGGTTTTAGAGCTGATTCTTACTTATGTTTTGGAGCATGACGAAAATAAATAAAAATCCATCCATCTTAGTCCAATCCTAAGAAATTGTTCAATTGTGAACACTTTTAGAAACAATTTTCAAATGTTCTATGTTAAGTATACCTAGCTTTCAGGAAAACATCTGTCCTATTTTGGAGAGGTTCACAAATCTACACAAGTTCACTGACACTTATTTCACACTGTATTTACATAATATTGAACAATAACTGATCTGATAAGAGAAAAAGACATTTCTGATATGAAACGCCAAACTATGAATCAGGATAACTAAGTTATAAAGTAGTAATGCTCTTAATGCTCTTATTAAAACACATATGGAAATACTCACGTTTGTTCTATAATATTTTATTCTATTTGATGGTTCCTATGGTTGTAAACTGCAACAAAGTTTCTCTTTCATAGTATTAGCCATTCTACTGGCTCCTGAAATAAAAAATTCCTGACTTCCCCTTTTAGTGCTGCCTCTAAATACACAAAAGAAAACAGAACTATAATTGAAAAAGGAATGTTTTATGGTCTTAATTTCTCAGCTGTGGAAACATTTTTTGACTTTCTCTGTTTTATTCTTTCCAGCTGGAATTTACAAGATTAAGAGTTAATATTTGAATTGCTGTGACTACAGCATATAGTCCTATAGTCCTAAACCCAGGGATGAATTCAAATTATCTTCAAGAGATTGGAAGCAAAATATACAGTACGAAGTTTCCTATAAAAATAAACAGCAGGGGCTTCCCTGGTGGCACAGTGGTTGAGAATCTGCCTGCCAATGCAGGGGACACGGGTTCGAGCCCTGGTCTGGGAAGATCCCACATGCCGCGGAGCAACTAGGCCCGTGAGCCACAACTACTGAGCCTGCGCGTCTGGAGCCTGTGCTCCGCAACGAGAGGCCGCGACAGTAAGAGGCCCGCGCACCGCGATGAAGAGTGGCCCCCACGTGCCACAACTAGAGAAAGCCCTCGCACACAAACGGAGACCCAACACAGCCAAAAAGAAAAATAAATTAATTAATTTAAAAAAATAAAAAATAAAAATAAACAGCAAAACTGTCTCTATCTCTAGACTTTCTGCAACCGAAAACAGACGGTGAAGAGAGATGTAAGATCTCAGAAGTCAGACAAAGGTCTGTGAGGACCTTAAGCTCGGAATAACTCCTACATGAAAGCGTGGAAAACTGAACTCTAACGCTTCTGCTTGGCACTGTGCCATCTCCCTATCTGGTGCTCCTCCCACCCCCCTTATCTGTATACAGTTAACAATGACAGTTTTTTAAGGAGCCATTTCCGTCGCAAAGCATTTCATCTGTGTAAGAGGTGGGAGACACCCTAGTTAACTCCAACGATGTTGTATTGTGTACAGAAATGTTATATACTTGATTCAGTCAGCTTGGTTACCTCATTTTTTTCCCCTGACCACATTCCATTCTTACTAACATATTATTGCCTAGAAAATTAGAAATAAAAGAAGTTAAGGAGTGTTAGGAACACTCAGTTGTAAGAAAAGCTGGCAAAGACACAATTCCAGAAAAATACAGGTCAGGGGCCATTTAAAATAGGGGAAAAGAGCACAGGGAATTCTGCTCAATATTATATAACAACCTAAATGGGAAAAGAACTTGAAAAAGAATAGATACATGTATATGTATAACTAAAATCACTTTGCTGTACACCTAAAACTATCACAACATTGTTAATCAAGTATACTCCAATATAAAATAAAAAGTTAAAAAAAAAAAGCTACAAGGATATACTGTACAAACAGGGAGTATAGCCGATATTTTATAATAACTATAAATGTATAACCTTTAAAAATTGTGAATCACTATATTGTACGCCTGAAACTTAAATGACATTGTACATCAACTATCAATAAACAATTATAAAAATAAAAAATAGGGGAAAAATAATTTATGATAACCCTAAATTACCAAGGAAAAATCAAAATGTTTTAATATAGTCTAAGAAAGTATAAAAGTATATGATCCATTTAATACTTAGGTCAAAATAGTTAAAGTAAAACAAACATAGTTCTTTTTGAGTTAAGCTTTAGTTGTCTGGAATATTTATTTTACAGGATATGTTCTCTTCCCTGGGACTGCAAGAAAATTAGGAGTCCTGCAATAAAACAAGAGCTCCCTAATCTTTTCTGACAGAAAAGGTAATACAGGCTTATACAGAAGAAATATGAATTTGAAATTCCCACCAATTTATGCATCAAAAAGCCTCCTGAGATCTAAAATGTACATACCACTTAATAGTAATGTTGCATGGCTGCTTGTTAAATTTGATGTGATTTAAAGTTACCTGAAACTTATAAATCTAGTCACATTCAATATAAACATTCTAGAGTTTACTTTAAAAGTCTGGATTATTTTCACAATGCCCCCAAAATCATATTAAAGCAGACACTGAGAACCTATGATTTGAATTTTTTTTAAAGTATACAATGAGATTATAATTAGGACAACTTGGGAAAAGATTCATGTTTGATAAGAGAACAGTACTTTTCTCTGTTTACATTGTACCACACAGATGAATTTTTTTTACCTTTAACTGTTTGAAATGTCTGCAAAAAGCAAAATGCTCTAATGATGAATAATAATAAATATATAATAAAACGTGCAGTCATAAAAAAAGTTCTTAAAATTTAAGAACAAGTACAACCTTGACTTTTAATGGTCAGTAGTCTTTTTATGTCAACAAAACCTTCTATGGCTATTTTTCTAAAAGGTCAGGTAAAAATGCTACTCCCCCAGATTACCAATCCTTTTACTACAGCTCAAAATCATACAGCTTCACTGTAGCATTTATTACTATGGTTTCACTTTTATTTTGGAAGTGAAACTTCTGCAAGACTAACCTTATAACTAACGTCATCCTTGCTTTATATCCCATTGTTAAAATGGATAATGCACACTTCAGCAACTGAAGTGTGTTGTATATTTTCATTTCAAAAACACCCACAAACTAAAATAGATATTTAAAATCTTTATTGTTTCATCATCAAAAGTTCTCTTTCCATAGAAGAATGGCAATGCAGGATCAGTGCACATTCTATGGAAAATTCAGACCTCAAGTAACTAGCCTAGAAATCAGAGACAGCACTACGTCAAGCTAGTGTGCAAGGTCAAAGACACAATGCTGCCAGTGCGATTAGTATACAGAAGAAATATGCAGCTCTCAGAAAAAGAGTCTATGGCCAAGTAAATGAAAGAGCAGCAGTGCACTGCACTGACATTCTAGAACAGAAAATGGATGGGGGAAGACCAGAGAATGTACTTTTGGCAAAAAAAAAAGAAAAAAGAAAAAAAATTGAGTAGATCACAGGCACTGAGTTCCCAACTGTATCACCAGCTGCCTAATCCACGTGTGGCTGCCCCTTCATCTTTATGCCTACCACATCCTAACACTGCAAGCTGCTTTCAGCCTGTGTGTAAATGCGACAGCCGCGTGCATGCATTTTTATTCTGCTTCCCATCTCACGGCTCAAAGCAACAACTTGAGTTGGGCGATAAAGCCCGTGGCCTTGAGGCATCTTTAGTAAAAAGCTGAACAAACCCACAATTTGTTCCCATTTTTTGGAGAAATCAACTTTATAGAACAAGACAGTTGTCATGATTACTCCATTTCGTCTGAAGGCAGAACAGATTTTATGTAAGTATACTGAATAAACACATAAACAAATGTCCTCAACAAAATACTGTTAGACCAACTTGAACATTTTCATAACTAGCTCCTGAAAAAAAGCACTGATAATTGTGATATGGAATGACCACTACAATTTGATCATGCCTGGTTACTGCGAATTTTTTGGTCAGCTTTGTGTCTGAAGCTGCTATACAGCTGGATTTGGCTACTTTGCATTAATTCACACAGTCGGCCATTTATAAAAGGAAACAGCAAATCTATGACGGTGAAATAAAAATCAAAACAGTTGAGAGGTATACAGGAAACTTGCCTTAAATATTTTAAAATTACATATGATATAACCTTAGGGGATAAGAACTACAATTACCGTGGTCTAAATCTTGAGTTGTTAATACATGAATTAACGGCATAACTAACAAGTCACTTGTTAATCACGTCAAGGCCTTGCGGGGCTGGGGCACTCTGAATGTATGGCGGAGCAATCACTCTCCAGGTGCGTTAAAACCTCTAACTTAACGTGTTATTAAACCATATTGGAAAAGTTATTTTACTTAATATATACAATGTATAAAATAAGTTATAAGGAGGCAGGAAAAGGTTTTCTAGTACGTGGGATGCAAACATACACTTTCCCGTATCAGTAGTAGTTCTGTGTGTGTCCCTTTACCCACGTAAAACATGAAAGACTGAAAGAAGATTAAAAATTTCACTTATAAATAGAAACAGGATTCAAAAAAATGGAATTTCAACATCGTTTCTTCCCACAATGCAACTCACTCTAATTATAACAAACATAAATAAAAACCATATCTCAAAAATCTGGTTTTACACTCTTACCTGTAACAATAAGTTCTTCTAACAATTGAGAATAAAAGCACTCCTTTGTAGCAATTCCATAAAATAATTTTCAATTCACAAAACACCTGCTTTCCAGCAAAACCAGCAACCCTTATGGAGGTCGCGGCATTAATACTTGGCCCCTCTGAGGTATAAATGCAGCTATATTTGCACTGAGTATATAGTCTATAAGGTATGCTAATAGTCTGCATGTTTGCATAAAATTGGGAGTGATGTCATCCTGACTGATTGAAAAACTTATCTTTATAACTTTGTGTAGTAATGGAGGTTAAATAATTTTAAGAAAAAAAAAAGTACTTGAGCCCAGTAATAGCCAGCAGAACTCTAGTTCCTAACCAATGCAAATGGTTATTAGATTTAAAAAATATTTAACATTGCATACTGGTTAAAAAAAAAAACTGAACAGGGAAAACACATAAATATTTAAATTCAGCAGGACACCACAAAAAGCATACTAGAGATAAGTGTGAAATCAGTCAAGCTTTTCCAAAAGAGAAAATCCTTTTAATCCTCCAGCAAGTCTCTGTGAAAATAGTATGCTTACAAGACAAGTGAGAAGGAGCACCTAGAACACCCCCAAGAGGCTTGCTCCGCTGCTCAGCATCACTGCCCCGTCTCCTGTGTGCACGGACGGCTGAGAAAGGACAAGAAGTCCATCTGACAAGAGTTCAGTAATTCCTTTCACCACTGCTGCCAGCTGAAGTCATCATTGCTGCCAAAGACCAAGAAAAAGCCCAGGATAGTTGCAAAGATGACAGTGTTTCCGGTGAGGACAAGTGCACAAGCTCCCCACTCGATCTACAGACGAAGACAGAAACGCTCAGTTAACAGACATGAAAAACAACAAGGAAACGAAAAGTGAATCAAGGCTCTAGTTGTAGCCAATCACGATCCAAAACAAATACAACTTGTAATAATAACTTTGACGCTGCTGAACATGTAATGCTGTTTTTATGTATTGCTGGTTCCTTTAAAGAGACAGAAAGTCATGGAAGATGATAATTATTCAAAAGCAAGCCTAACTTCCAGGCTATGAGGAGGCAGCACAGAATTCTACAATTTTCTGATTACAAAGAAGTTTGCTCCAACTCTTCATTAGTGAACCTAAAAATTTTATCTAGAGAGCAGATTAAATTTAAAGTATCAGAGATGCAAACACACTCGTGCACATTCTTTTCAAGAGGCGGGGAGTCATTGCCCTCTCCATGTGGAAGGGCGGCCAGTCCGTCTTCTCTGCCACCTCCACCTGCCCAGAGGTGGAGGAGCGAATCTGACTGGTGAGTCTGGGAGGCCTCTTCTACTCTTTGGTACTCTCCCACCTGCAGAGAACACAGATCTCCTGGGTCTTCCATGTTTAAGCCGTACAGGGCAGGCCTGTGGTTGTTCAGCACTGGCCGTGTCTATGTGCCCAATTCTGACAGTGAAGTACTGGCAAGCCAACTGTCGCTGCCAACGCTCTCCAGTATTTCCACCAGTTAACAACAACAAAAGTAAGATTTTTTATCTCTTATCCTCTAGGCTCCTATGTCTCTCGTCTCTTTTTCATGTCATTTAACAACAACTTTTTTCCTGAGAAAAACTGAACACAATCTAATGTAAAACCATTAGTAGAAGAATGCTTTCACTTACCAGGTGTGCTCTGGCAAATACAATAGGGAGTCCAAAAGCTGAGACCACAATGCCTGTTGTAAGAAATATGGCCAGTTCCTTACAGGCGTTACTCATAGCATCCGTATCATCCACTAATCTTCTTGCTATGCAGTATGGAATAGGTGAAAGGATGTAAAAAAACAGAACAAAGAGAGGCCAGTATTGGCTAGAAAAAGAAAAATAAGTTAATGTAGTTTTTGCTATCTTTGTCATTTTCCTCACACAAAATCCACTCTTTTTAAAAATAAGGACCGAAGCATGTTGCAAGGTACAAAATATAACACAGTTTAAAAATAAGCTATAACCTGAACACTGAAAAGAGAGACATTTAGAGTCACAGTATTCCTAAAGTTATGATACAATGATTAAATATTTCTCAAATTAAAAGAAAACACTTTATGGATTTTAACAGTTGGAATCAAAGCCCAAAATTAAAAATATTTTTTTCATTTTAGGTTATAAATAAAAAGGGATTATTGAAAAATGGAATTAACAGTAATTTTTAAAATTCAAGATTCATGCCCTTGACTTCTAATATCCTGCCTTAGCACGAAGCTGGAACACTCCCAAACTTTCCACAGGTCACTAGGAACTCCCAAAATACTGAAATCAAAATACAGAAAATGAACTGACAGTAATATTGAAGACTTTCAGTCAGAATATCAACTTTATCACAATTAAAGTAGATGGCTTTTAGTCTACAGTCTAGCTATTGTATTGTGCCAATGTCATTTCCTGTTTGTGATCATATAAAACAGTTGTGTAAGATATTAACACTGTGAGAAGATGTGTGAAGGGTATAAGGGACTTCTCTGTACTACTTTTGCAACTTCTTGAGAGCCCATCGTCATTTCAAAATAAAAAGTTAAAAAGAAATAGACGGCTTTTAAAACTGCCATAAAATAAAATACACATCATAATGGAGATTTGCTTGTACTTAGACACACATGATAAGCAAAGATTTATCTGTATGTTTTTCCTAAAAGATCTTTTCCTAAATATTTCAAGAAAAAAAAATTACAAATGGACGTAAGTTTAAGGGAAAAAACGTGCAAAAAATATAAAAGCACAAAAAGTGAAAAACCAAGGTTGCCTGTGTCTTCCCCACTCCTACTGATCTGGCTCCTTCCATATTCCCATATAGATAAACTTTAAAAGATATGAATGAATTACTGCACTTTTAAATTTAACAATATATCTTATTTTACATACTAGCAATCCAGCTCTTATTCTTCTTAAGACTGCCTAGTATTTTCATTGATGGATGTACTATAATTTATCATTTTTCTTTTGACCTTTAGGATGCTTCCAGTTTTTTTTTTTTGTTGTTGTTGTTATTATAAACAAGGCTGCCATGAACATCCATACTCTCCCCCATATCTACACATATCTTTGCAAACATCTGTAAGTGGATTTCTATGAGTAATTCTAAGAAGTGGAAAGGCTAGTTCAAAGAATATATACATTTTGAGAGCTACAGGCAAGCTGGCCTCCCAGAGGACTTGCACCTATTTAAACTTCCACCCAGAGTACATGACAATGCTTGTTTGCCGTATCTTTTATCTTTGCCAATGGATTTCATTTAATTTTGAGTGAGGTTGGGTATATTTTCATGTTCTTAGTAGCAATCTGCAGTTCTTTTTTCATATCTGTAGTTCATTTTTCTATTGCATTGTCTGTATTTTTTTTTTTTTTTTTTGATTTAAAAAGAAATTTATTTATTTATTTTTGGCTGTGTTGGGTCTTCGTTGCTGCGCGCGGGCTTTCTCTAGTTAAGGTGAGCGGGGGCTACTCTTTGTTGAGGTGTGCGGGTTTCTCACTGCGGTGCCTTCTCTTGTTGCAGAGCACGGGCTCTAGGCGCGTGGGCTTCAGTAGTTGTGGTACGCAGGTTCAGCAGTTGTGGCTCGCAGGCTGTAGAGCGCAGGCTCAGTAGTTGTGGTGCACGGGCTTAGTTGCCCCGCGGCATGTGGGATCTTCCCGGACCAGGGCTCGAATCTGTGTCCCCGGCATTGGCAGGCGGATTCTTAACCACTGCACCACGAGGGAAGCCCTGTATTTTTCTTACTAATTTATCCTATTAATTTTAAAAAATTCTCTCTGTCCTAAGGAAAGTAATTGTTTACATGACTTTTTTTGTCAGTTGCTCTTGACTCTTCTTACAGGTTTTTGTTTGTTTGTTTTTGCTCCAAAGACATTTTCCATTTTCTTGTATTTAATTTAATCAGTTGGTTCTCAAAATTAAGCAGTAGTGCTGGGCTGCTGTGTTGCTATCCTGCCATTAAAGACTTAGCAGTAGTCAAGGACAGCCAAAGTCTTTTTTGCACGCTGCTGTCCTAAAATCTTTTCAAACACATTTTAAGTGAAGACTTAAAGTTTGTCCTTGGTAAATGATCATTTCTCAGGATTACTTCTATTGTAGTAAAAAAAATTTTTTTTAATTTTAAAAGTAGAAAAATTTTACACTTAAACACTCAAGAAGACAGCAATTTTACATACTTGTATATGGGAAGGGCGCATCCAAGCATCAAAAACATCAGCCCAACTGCTCCTCCAAAGGACAAGCTAATCAAAGCTGCAAAGTAAATAATGAAAAGACAAATTGAAATAGTAATTAAATTAAATTAACACTATTTTTATTAATATTACTATTAGCAGTCTGAACATTACCTGTGATCCCAGAGGCAAAAAACAAACAAAACACACCAAAAGAGCAAATGTATTAGTGAATCATCTTCGAAAGCTGAAGTTATCTGGTTTCAGAATAAGTTTTTTGTGGCATCTTCAAAGCAAAATACAGTGATACTGATATTCAAAGGCCTGACCTATCGCCAGCACATCACCACATTCCCAAATTACTGGTTCCATGTCAAATGAGCATCCCAGTCTGCGAGACCAATGCTCCTCCAGGCATTAGTATGATACTCACTCCTCAGATCATTACAGTTTTGAAGAGTGGTATGTGGAGAAACTCCGCAGTCAACTTTCCTGGACTTCAGAAGCCTCATCTATGGGAAACCCTCTCCTGAGCAGTTCCTACTTCCTGCACACACAACCCCAACAGGCACAGGTGAAAAGTGTCCGAGGATATCTGTAGTCAGTAAACTCAGTCAATTAATTCTGCTACAGATATTTAAATAGTTTGCAAAACAATAGCTGGGTTTCTTTCCCTAAGCTCCTACACATTAGAAAATCTGCAGGATAACAGGTACAATCCTTCGGTGGTATCACTGTTTTAAGACATTATCACAAGCAACAGATGCATTCTATAGCTGAAATATAGTTTCTGAAGTCACACACACACTTATACAAAGCATTATGTTTTTGTTTTTTGTTTTTTTTTAAATTAATTAATTATTTTATTTTTTTTGGCTGTGTTGGGTCTTCGTTTCTGTGCGAGGGCTTTCTCTAGTTGTGGCAAGCGGGGGCCACTCTTCATCGCGGTGCGCGGACCTCTCACTATCGCGGCCTCTCTTGTTGCGGAGCACAGGCTCCAGACGCGCAGGCTCAGTAGTTGTGGCTCACGGGCCCAGTTGCTCCGCGGCATGTGGGATCTTCCCAGACCAGGGCTCAAACCGGTGTCCCCTGCATTAGCAGGCAGATTCTCAACCACTGCGCCACCAGTGAAGCCCACAGCATTATGTTTTATGAAGTGTTTTCACATAGATAAGTCAGCAGAAACAACTTCCTTGAATATACACAGTTAATCAATAGCTTAGAATTAAGCAAAGAAACAAATGATCAATTTATTTTGAATTCTATATAACCTATATTTCTGCAACTACAGTGGCTAAGAGAATAACTTACTTCTTTTTTTTTTTTTAATGATGCAGTCTACTAACCTTAACAGAAACATTAAAATTCAAAAGAGCTGTCGAAGGTCTACAAATTACCAAGACAAAATCCAACATATGCAAACCAAAATTAACACTTAAGGGGTTAAATGCTGCTAAGAACTACTGATATACTTCTCTGAATTAAGATGGTCATAATCAAGGACACCCACTGACATGGGAGCCGGGCAGATTTAGTTTTCATTCAGATCAGTGATGTAGGTCATGTCAACCGTGAACACATTTACTTAGTCCTTAATGCCATTAGATTTTCAGTTGCACAAAGAAAAAGACACATTTGCACTTTAATCTGCAGCAAAAGAGGAACTTCACGTTTACAAGGGAATGCCATGTAAGCAGTGAGGAAAATACCAAGTTTACCGTTTGTTTTGTTCAGTTCAAGACAGGTCCTCACAAGCTGACGCCACTTCCTTGCTTGGACACACATCACCCCAGGCTAGCACCCCTTGATCTCTGCACTGCAGCTGTACCGGCCCCCTTTCCTCTCCTGGAAATCAGCTGGCTCCCTCACCCACAGGGCCTTTGCACATGCTATCCCTTCTACCTCAGATGCTTTTTCATTCACTTATTTCATTCAAGAAATGTCTACATAGAACCAAATACCTAACAGGTGCTGGGGACATGTTAATGAACAGGCAAGGCCATGTCACACTCACGGAGCTTGAATTCTTGTCCCAGTCCTTGCCTCTTTCTGCCAAGTGAACTCCTACTTTTCCTTCAAGTCACAGCCCAGTTATCTCTTCCTCAGTGAAGTTTCTGCAAAGCCCCTGACTAGACCGATTCCCATTATGTTTATTTATTCACTTATTCCACAAATATCTGAGTGCCTACTGTGTGTCACACACTGTTCTTGACACTGGAGACAGTACAATGAAAAGAAATCGAAGCTCTTGCTCTCATGCTTACATTCTGGTGGGAGAATAAAGCGATTTTTTAAAAAAAGTAAGCAAATAAATGTCAAATGTTATGGAAAAAAAAATCAAGTAAGGGGGTGGGAGTGCTTTTCTAGATGCATCAGCCGGGAAGGAGTCTCTGATGAGGAGACACATCTAAGCAGAGATCTATATGAAATGAAGAAGTGAATCAATCTCATGGCTATCTGGGGGGAACATTCCAGGCTGAGGGACATGCACGTGCAGAGGTCCTCTTTGCTCTGGATGCCTCCCCTGTGCTCATTTATCACAGCTGCAATGTTACATTGATTCGTATTTGTCTTCCCTTGTAAGCTGTTCACGCCACAAGAGCAGGGAAAGAGTTCTTCTGTTTCTGATGTTCAGGCCTCAGCTCTTAACACTCAATAATAAATATGTATAGAATGAACAAAAGGAAGCAAAGGGAAAAGAGAGAGAGAGGGAGATGAAAAAAGAGAAGAGAGTCCAATGCAGCAGAGCAGAAACAGCCGTAACGGAGAGTCAGGAGGCACTGGGTCCCAGCTCCTACCAGCCACTTACCAGCCGACTAAATAAGTCATCTAAGTGTCAGTTATTTCTTCTATAAAATAAGGGCTGGACTAGATCTAAAATGCAAGTAATTCTCTGAACACTAAAGATACTTGTTATAAGACATGCTGAAGAAGTAAAACACCATCTCTGCTTTTTGAAATGTAACTGCCAAACAGCTAAGTTCATCACTGTAATAACACCTTATTTATTCAAAAGCCATTTATGCAGCATATAGCTTAGACTCCTGAAGGAAACAGAGAGACAACATAGATACCACAAAGCCCATACACTAAAGCTAACATTCTTTATAAGCAGACACTTAGGCTCTTATTCAGAAGTTATTTATTCATTTTTTGTGACAACTGTGTGTGAATTCCAGCGGAATAAAACCTTTTTATTTTAAAGGATCATCTATGCTCACTTATACATATATATTTCAATAGGCAACTCAGGTAGCCAGAACAAAGTTAAGTGAAAAGTAACTTTCCTTTCCTGGATTACTGTTATCTGTATCTTGTGAAGACAAAATTTTGTAAGCTTATTTTGCTTCCTATATTTAAAGAGATGAGAAATAGGAGGGAGAGCTGCATACAAGCAAGAACTGCCCTCTGATTGGGGGGAGGAGACTGAAAAATAAAAAGGTTAAATCAGGCATAAAAATCTCAAAGAGCATACCAGATTTGCGATAGATAATCTTGGCCAAGAGATAAGTAGCCTTAGGACTTGGTTGCTGAAATTCACTCTGTTCTATGACAGAGAAAAATTACTTATGTTCCTTTTTTTTTTTTTTAATTTTATTTATTTTTTGCTGCGTTGGGTCTTCGTTGCTGTGCAGGCTTTCTCTAGTTGCGGCGAGCGGGGGCTACTCTTCATTGCAGTGCGCAGGCTTCTCATTGCAGTGGCTTCTCTTGTTGCGGAGCACGGGCTCTAGGCGTGTGGGCTTCAGCAGTTGTGGCACATGGGCTCAGTAGTTGTGGCTCACGGGCTCTAGAGCGCAGGCTCAGTAGTTGTGGCGCACGGGCTTAGTTGCTCCGTGGCATGTGGAATTTTCCCAGATCAGGGCTCGAACCCGCGTCCCTTGCATTGGCAGGCAGATTCTTAACCACTGTGCCACCAGGGAAGTCCCTACTTATGTTCTTATCCTCAAAAAAGAGTCTAAATTCTTTGAGTACACTCTTAAAAAGTTAATGAAGATGATTTCTTATAAAAAAAACAACAAAAAAAACCCCCAAGGAACCGAAATAAGATTCAGGTATCAAAAAATAATTTTATGTGACATCTCACCTCCCAGTCACAATGGATAAGATAAATGCCAATGGGGTTAAATAAACTGCTCAAAAGTGTTCTCAAAAGTTGTAAAGTTTCTCCTCTTATGAAATCAGCAATTAGGCTGATTTATATACAAAACTCATCATTTGTGTATAAATGGTTGTCCTAGATGACACATCAACGAGGCAAAATTTTATGCTGTAATTGAGTGATTTGACATCCAGAAGGCAAAACTTAGATGAGTCTGGTTTCTACTCCCAAAGCCTCCAGGCTGGGGATGGAACAGCCCGATTTATCTAAACTCTCAAAAGACTGGGTGCTAGTTCGTGATTACGAAGAGACTACAGTAGGAGAAGGGACCAGTTCCCTAACCTGGGAGTTACCAGAAAAATCCAATATATAACAAAGTAATAGGCAAATGGCTTAAGAAATAAGTCGTGGATTAAATCATAGCAACACTCCCGCCTAACATAAAGATAGGCCAACAGGAAGAAAACACCCTGATAAGCAATCATAACAATCAGAAAATCTTACTGAAACCAAAAGTGTAAGTACAATCCCACCCGAGACACTTTCTGCTGATTAACATTCACCTAAGTCCACAATCAGAAAGTTATTTTCTTGAGAGAGAGACTCCTGCATTTATTGACAGTAAAGAAATGGGGAAGAACTGAGAAACTGGCGAAGAACTGAGAAACTGGCAACATCCTAAAAAACACAGCATTCTACCATAACTGCCTTTCACACAGGGATTTTAAAAGGTCTGTCAGAGTTCAAAAGGAGACTGGAAAGTATCTCAGCTGGTCAACTGACAAAGTTTTCTATAGGAAATGAAATGTCTTCAGATGTTACAAACAAGAAACAGTAAAAATGTGACTCTGGGGAAGCAGCTCAGCAAAAGCTGTCCTTAAAGCAAATAAAAAACACTTATTGAAGTTCTTCACTTCCTGCTTGCCTGCCCCTTCTACAAAGCCTCAGGTCAGGAAATCAATGTAATTCGTTGTCAAGAATTAAGTTGAAAACGTTGTTAATGGTATTTGCTTCTAACCACGCTAACAAAACTACCAAACAGTTGGAAAGCATGCGACATTCCTTATTTCTAAAGGAAACTGACTAATAAACGAGTACTTTTCCATTGAGTTTTAATGAAAAACTCTTCTACCGTAAAAAAAAAAAAACCCAACTAAATAAAAACTCTGAAATGTGAAAAAGCCTCAACGTGCAACTGTGGAGAGGGCAGGGAGAAGGAGCCCTTTGGGGTCGCTCACAGGGTCTACTCTATCAGCCCAACACCGCAAATCAAAATGCATCCGTTTTAGGAGCGTAAAGCTCTGAGTACGGGTCCTGAGCGTGGATGTGACCGCCGAGGTTTGGGAAAGAACCATCCCTAAGGCCTTCCAGGGCGTTCCTGGAGGACTCGGTTGGGCTCAGCGCCCGAAGACCGCACTTGTGCATTTAAATGGGAAATGACACTGATTTTCCGTAACTGTCATCTCTAGCGACCCCCTCAAAACCACCCTCTGCCCGCATCGCTCTCGGAGGCAAACTCCTGCAAAACATGTGTGATGGCCCGAGCGGCTGCGGGACTCCGAACACCCCGCAGTCCACTTCATTCTCCGTACGGGGCGCGACGAGTGGGAGCGAGGCTGCCGAGCTCAGCAGAAAGTGGGGGTTGGCGGACAAGCCGCCGACCCCGCCGTCCTTTCCCCGAGGCCGCCGCGCCCACCTCGGCTCCGAGGGCGCAGGCCGGGGGTCGGGGTCGGGGGTCAGGGTTCTGCCGCCAGCGCAGCGGCCCCGCGGCGCGCGCCCGGCCCCGGGAGGCGGCGTGCGGGGCCTGCGTGGGCCCCCTCTACCTCTCTGGGGGCGGCCGCGCAGCCCTCCGGCCGCCCAGAGCCCCAGGCCCACCTTTGATGCCGGCCATGGCGGTGACGTCCCTCCTGCCTCCGAGACCCGAGGCGACGGCGGCGGCGGCGGCGGCGGCAGCGGCCGGGAGACCGGAGACGCGCGGCGGCGGCCAGACAACACCCGGAAGTGCGCAACGCAGCACTTCCGCCGGCGGCTCGCGCTCGCGCTGGGGTGCGGGGGGCGCGCCGGGCTGGGGGCCTTCGGGCTGACCCCTTCCTCCCCGGCTCTGCTGCCGTGGCATCGCCGCCCTGCGAGGCTTCCTGCCCCCGCCCCGGTTCCCGGGCCGTGGAGACTCCAGCTCCCGTGTTCCCTGCAGTGTCGGGGAAGCTCCATCCCGTAGCCCCCAACGCGCATCCCGCAACCTCCCCATCCTTCGGGAAGGGAGCGCGAGTCGACGCGGTCCTTTGGGAGGCCTGGTGTGATGCCTCTGGGGGATCCTTTTGCGTCCTTCAAAGCGCACCCATTTCTTTCTTCTCCCTATCTTGTAATAAAGGAGCAGTACGGCCAGTTGGGTGGTCTGCACTAGGCTTCTCGCTTTCCGACACAGAACTAGGGTCTGGTGAGACCCACCTCCAGAGGGAGGAGCGGCGGGACCCAGTAACAGGTGGATTTAATACAAATCCGAGCTCTTGGGAGTCTGTGAGATTTTGTGTGTGTGTGTGTGTAGTAACAGGGCTAGGAAAAAAGTAAGCAGAGGTACAAATACATTTAGTTAAGTAATCCTACAAATTGAACATTTATTGATTATGTGTGGGGAACACTGAGGTGAGCAAAACTAGGTACGGTTTCTGTCCTCAGGGAACTTGCTGTTTAGTGAGAGAGACAGACACGAAAAAGCGTATCATTGCAACAATGATAATTGCAAAGAAAGTGGATAGATAGTCCTGTGACAGTCTTTGATTTAGATCAGTCAGGTGATATTTCCCCGAGGGAGGGACAACAGCAGGATGAACAGGTGTGTAACCAGGAGAGAAAAGGGAAAAGCCATCATGGGGAAGGGATAGTGTTTACAGGGGTGGGGAAGGTGAAGATCACATTTAGGAAGCCTTTTGGGGCACAAGCCCTGGTGGCTGAGGGAAGTGCTAGTCCCCTAATTTCCTTTCTTTTTTTTAATTAATTTATTTTTGGTTGTGTTGCATCTTCGTTGAAGGCACTTATTATTTATCTGAACTATATTATTTGTTGGCTGTCTCTCCCACTAGAGTGTAAATTTGTACAACATTTTATATTTGTCCGCCACTGTCTAGAACTGTACATGGCAATTGATGGGATCTCAAATAACAGAAATTCTCTTTTTAAGGTAATTAGTGACCTCTACATTTCAAAATCCAAAGGTCACTTTTTGATCCAAACTTTCAACAACAGTGGACACTGGTGACCATTCTTTCTCTCAACTACCATACCACTGTTGTCCTGTTTGTTTCTTATACCTCACCAGAGATTTCTTTTCAGACTCTTTCTAGGAACTTCTGCTCAAGGTTCAAATGTTAGTGTTCTCTTAATTTGGTCCTGGGCCTCCGTCTTTGCTATATCTAAATTCTCTCCCTATGAATTGTATCTCTTCCTGTGGCATTAAATACTGTCTTCTTTTTGATAGCATAACTACCAGGTTTACCTTGGCTTTGAAATTCAGACTTGTATATCCAAGTGTCTATTTGACATGTCTACCTGGATTCCTAAAAGTCACCTCAAACCTAACATGTAGAGACCAGAATTTTCTATTATCTTTATTCCAGTCCCACTTGGTCCCACTCCAAGCCACCACTGTTATGCCTCCTCTTGTTCCACTCTTCCCCAAACTTACTTTGCTTCAGTTGCCCTGGCTTTGTTTGCCTCCCCCAACCCCTAAGTTTTGTTTTATTCATTGCTGTATCCCCAGTGCCTAGAACAGTGCCTGGCAGGTACTGTTAGGTACTGTTAGGTGCTAAATAGATAAAGGTGTTAATCAAATTAGTGAATGATGTTCCTCAAAACAGAAACTTAGGGCTTTTGCATCCACTGTTCCCCAGGCAGTGAAGGCTCTCCCCCGATCTTTGTATTTTCTCATCATTCAGGTCTCAAAGCTTCAAAATCACTTCCTCAGCAAGGCCCTCCCTGAAGCTGGCTCCTAGTCTCTACTGTATCACCCTGTTTTATTTTCATCAATGCACTTATCACTATTATCTTTGTTTATTAATTTATTATTTAATTTTGTTTGTCTTAGTTCTCATCAGTGTAAGCTCCATGAGTACAGGGACCTTGTCTGCATACTCCAAGCTGAAAACAGCGCCAGACACATACTAGGCGTTCAACCTATATTTGTTGAATGAATGAATGAAGGAGAGAAATTGAGGACTGTCAGACCTCAAAGATAATGCCTATGCACTCTTAACTGTTTTCCCTGGCTGGTTCTTTATTTAGGTGGTAGTTTCTCCTCCGGATATCTTGTAAATTCCCACTGTCTACACGTGGAAGGAAATATGTAAAGGTTCTGAGCGTGTCCGTGCTGCCTCTCTCAAATCCACTCTGTATTTAGCAAACTAATGGAACACAAATCATGCGCCAGACGCTATGCTAGTTGCTGAAGACGTGAAGTTGAGTAAGGCACAGTAGCGTCCCTCGGGAAGGTTATTAAGGTTTTGTAAATAACGTGACTACACTTAGATTTTGCGTTGTGATGGTTTCAGTCTTCGCGCTGAACCGTCAGGAGGGCGGCCCTAGGCCCCGCCCACAGCCTCTGCGTCCTGCCCTTGGCTCCGCCCTCAACGGCGGCACCCCGCCCCCGACTCCGCCCGCAGCCGCGCTGGGCTCCAGGGGCGGGGACAGCAGCGACCACTCCAGTTCCCCCACGCGCTGCCGCTGTAGTAACGTCAGACTGGCGCACGGACCTTCCCTGCGGTAGGGGCTCTGCGTTAGACCTTCCTTTCTCCGCGGCGGAAGCTGCCGGCGTCGGTGCTTAGCGGTGCGCGGCCTTCCGCAGCCAGGGTTCCGGCCCGCGAGCTCCCGGCAGCCGCGCTCCATCTTCACCGAGCGCCATGGTGGCGGCCGGCGGGCCGGAAGCGGCTGGACGCTGCGCTCTGTTCAGCCTCCTTTTACTTCTGCTGATCGCGGGCTCTGCCCGGGGCTGGCACGACCCTGGTGAGTGCTGCCTTCACTCCCCCCTTCCTGCTGCCTTCAGGCAGCGCTAAGAGGCTCCACCATTTCTGTTCGCCGCCCCTTGAGCCCTTCTACCCTAATTCCTCATTTCCATCCTCTTCGCTGTTCGTCTGTGCCCTGCCTGACCTCTTTGCTCTTCGCAGACGTCCTCCTGGACGAGTGTGGACTGTTGGGGAGTGGGCGGGGCGGGACTACTCTAGTGGTGTTAACGTTCCCTTCTCCCTTGCTTGGACTCCCAGAATTTGCCCACCTTCTTCTTTCTCGGGCTACAGCCCTCATCCCCTGGGTCTGGCTGGAAAGCTCGACCCTCACCTGCGCATCTTGCTTTGTTGTCAAAACTGTCTGATGTCATCGTCGCTGACTGTTGTCATGGCTGCCTGTTGCTGTACCTGGCAGTTGCCATGGCACCGGCAGTCCTTGAGTCACAGTGGACAGGGCTGCAAACCTTGGAGGTAGGTTAGCAGAATCATAGACTGTACTATTTATGTGAGCACAACTCACGCTGCTTATTCTGACCATTACAGTGACGTACATTGCGTTACACCAGCTTTTCCTGTTGAATTAAAAAAAAATTTTTTTTTGTGATGGTACACGATAAGTGATTTCTAGGAAAATAAGTTCTTTTATATCACTATGTTATTAGAATTGTCTAACGAATTTTTATGGGATCGAGAATATTCCATGTAATTAATACATATGTGTGTGTATATATATGTATACATACATACATACAGTTTTCCATTTAATAAATGATGCATGCTGTTAAGTTGGAGTGATGTAAAAAATGACTTTCAAACAATGAAAACATCATTTTTGTTTTGGGGAGTAAAGATGTTAAAGCATGGAAGTGTACCCATATTGCAGTCGTGATTTGGTGATAGGAAATGCCTGTGTTTTTGAACTTAAGCAACAGATTTATTTCTGTAGCTTCTTATTTTTATTCTTAAATGCTAAAATGAGAGAAGGTGCTATTTGTAAGTACTTGATTTTGAGTACTCCTTTGATGTGGATGTTTTATTACTAATTAATAAAAAGCCAAGTTGGATTTAAATGTCTGTTCCTTATGTATTTCTAGAAAGTTTTATATAGAGAGGATACTTTGATCAGAATTACAATTTAAAAACTGGATTAAAACATTAGTTGAACCCTCAATCAATTCTTGAATAAAAAAAGGAGGTTTACAGATGAAGAGTCAGGGGAATGAAAAAACAGAGCCAAATTTAAATTAATGATGAACCTTTTCCTGGTAGCTCTTTGTCTACCTACTCTATAAAACTATTGTTCTGGAACAAAAGGCACCAGAATATTTTGCAGAGTAAACACAATCAAACTACATGGCCTTAAATTTCTTTTGAGGAACTATTTTATGAAGGCATTTTATTGAGTTAGTTTTTATCAAGTAGTTTTATCAAGCAGTAGTCAGTCCCTCATTTGTCTTTTGTTTGACTTTGGTTGTACTCACTTTGTCTTTAGCTAACATAAAGCAAAAATTTGTCCAGAAAAAAAAAAAAATTGTACCAGTTCTAAAGAGATTACCTAAAAATTTTCACAATTCTTTATTGAGCTACTTGGTATTTGTCACTCTTCTGGGTGTTGGGAATATTGCAGTGAACGAAACAGTGTTTCGCCCTGGAGTTTACACCTATTGAGGAGAAATAGAAAATAAACAAATCAGGTAAATAGCATGTCACATTGTGAATAGTGGTTTGGACATTGATAAAACAGGGTAAGGAGGGCAGGGTGTGCAGGCAGAAGCAGGGATTTTCAAAATATACATTAGTCAGTGAAGAAGTCACTGTTAAGGTGACATTTGATGAGAACCCTGAAGGGACGGGTCTGCTATGACCTGTATTCTATCCCATTCTATTCTATTCTATATTTTTTTAAATATGATCTGTATTTTAAAAGCACATTCTGTCTGCTCTGTGGAAAACAGACTGTGGGAGCGAGAGTGGGCGGGGGGAAGCTGGGAGGCCAGTGAAGGGACTGCTTGTGCAGTAAGTGTCGAGAGTGGTGATGGTTGGCGGCGGGGGGGGGGGGGGGGGGGGGGGGGGGGGGAAGCAGTGCAGTTGGTGAGAGTGGTGGGCTTCTCAGCTGTTCTGATAGGTGGAGCTGACATGATACTCTGAGGGATTAGATATAGGGGTTAGAGGAGGAGAGAAGACAAAGATAACTCCAAGGTTTTGGGTCTGAGTGACTAGAGGGATGGAATTACCGTTTCCTGAGATGTGGGATTGTGGGAGAATCAGGCTTGGGGGAGTTTGGTTTTGTTCATCTTAAGTTTGAGACCTGCAAGTGGATTTCGATTTGTCAGTCTGGACTTCAGGGAACTCTGTGTCACCCTTGACTGATGTACTAGTGGAGTAAGGTTGTGAGCATTTTGTTCTTAGACCTTGTCTTAGTTCGAGCTGCTATCACAAAATACCACAGACTGGGTGGTAAGCAGCATTTACTCCTCGCATTCTGAGGCTGGGAAGTCTAAGATCAAGGTGCGAGCATGTTTGGTGTCTGGTGAGGGCCCTCTTCCTGCTCTGCAGATGACTGTCTTCTTGTTATGTTCTCACATAACAAGAGCGGGGGTGGGGCGGGGTGGGGGTGGGTGGGGCGGGGTGGGGGTAGGTGGATGGGGGCCCTGGTCTCTTCCTCTTCCTACACGGGCACTAATCCCATCACTGGGGCTCCATCCTCAGAAGCTCATCTAAAACTAATCACCTCCCAAAGGCCCTGCCTCCAAATGCCATCACATTGGGGATTAAGGCTTCAACATATGTATTCTGGGTGACACAAAACATAGCAACCTTTAGGATCTCTAGGGAGGAAGGATGCTGTAGAGGCATGGTAATGATAACACATAGGTATATGGCTCCTTAAACATTCTCAGTAATATTTATCATACTTGATCACCTATTATGTGTCAAGTACTCTGCCACATAATTTTAGTAAATCATATCTAAAGTTCACAACCAGTTTTAAGGTTGATATCGTTTTAACTTTACAGGTAATTTCTATACAGATAAATTGACTTGGCTAAAGTCATACAGCAAGTTGGTGGTGGGAATTTAGTTCAGTGTTCTTTGCATTATCTCAGCCCTGCTACAACAAATTCAAGTTGTTATTATTCCCATTATTTAGTTTAATAATATTCTGATTTTTTAAACCATTGAACATTTTCATTGTTATAATTTTTTATTTATTAGGAGGTAGTTTGAGTTTAATATAGCATATTTTATTTTAGTATAGTTCTTGGAAATTGAGATATTTGGATCATGTGGAATTAAATTTTTATATAGCTTTAGGTGGATTTTATTCTAGCTGTGTAGTCAGTTATGACAAAACCATTTATTAAAGAAGACATCCTTTTTCCACTAAATTGAAAAGCCCGCTTTTGCTGGTTGCAGAAGAGTTTCCTTTCATTTAAGGAGTAGTCTCTCAGAATCACTATTCTGTACAGTATTACTGAGATCCCACTTGAGGCTACTGCAACTCGTTGTAACTCAGACCCAGTTTACTCTACTTTTTAAATTACTTGTGGGTTTGAGATGCATCATTTGTCTTTCCTCACACAGGCTAAGCAGGGCAGAAAGAGTTGTGCAGAATATTGAGTTTTGTCAACGGTAAAGGATGCTATTGTGCTTCGTTTTATAAATAAAATATGGTGATGCTTGATAAAAAAAAAAACACCTAGAAAACAAAAACCCACTTTATCTTGTATTGAATTTCCACATATATCTGGATTTATTTCTAGACTTTCTTTTGTTTCACAGTCCACTTGTCTGTTTCTGTTACTATTCCATACTATTTTGATTATTTTAATTTTATAGTAAGCTTTATTATTTGGTAAAACAATGCATTCTTTTTTTTTAAATTGATGTATTGTTGACTTGCAATATTAGTGTCATGTTTACAACATAGCAATTTAATATTTTTATATTATTGGAGATAATAATATTAAATATAAATAAAATATATTTATAATATTATAAATATTATATATTAAAATATAATATAATAATATAATTATTAATATAATAATTATTAATATAATAATTATAATTAATATAATAATATAATATAATAAAATATAATATATTAAAATATAATATAATATTTATAAATAAATATTATAATAAAAATATTATTATATTATTTATTTTATATAAATGGAGTATAGATTATACTCCATTTAAAGTTATTACAAAATAATGGCTCTATTTCTTTGTGCTGTACAATATATCCTTTTTGCTTATTTAAGCAATGTATTCTTTTTCAAAAATTTTTTTGGCTGTTTATAGACATTAATTTTTCCATAAGCCTTTAACATAATTTCTTTCTAGTTCCAAAAAAGCCCAGTTGGGACTTCCCTGGTGGCACAGTGGTTAAGAATCCGCCCACCAATGCAGGGGACACGGGTTCGAGCCCTGGTCCGGGAAGATCCCGCATGCTGCGGAGCAACTAAGCCCGTGCGCCACAACTACTGAGCCTGCGCTCTAGAGCCCGTGAGCCACAACTACTGAGCCCACATGCCACAACTACTGAAGCCCATGCGCCTAGAGCCCATGCTCTGCAACAAGAGAAGCCACCGCAATGAGAAGCCCGCGCACCGCAACGAAGAGCAGCCCCCGCTCACCGCAACTAGAGAAAGCCCGGGCGCAGCAACGAAGACCCAACGGAGCCAAAAATAAATAAAAAAAAAAAAAGCAAAAAACAAAAAAGCCCAGTTGGGCTTCTGGTTGGAAGTGCATTAAATTTATTTAGGTTCTGTTATATATATATATTTCTTATATAGATCACATATTGACCCTAAGTTTATTTCTAGATATTTTATGGATGTATGTAGTTTGTCACTAATTTGAGATAGACTTTACATTTTCTTTTGTAATCGGACATTACAATTATAGAAAAAGCTTTTGGCTTTGGGTAATTGATAAAATATCCAGCCGTTTTGTCAAATTCTCTTAATATAGCAGGGTTGTCTTTTGGGAAGTTCTCTTGGATTTTGTAGGTCCAACAACTCTAAATAAAATGTTTATTTCTACTACTCTTTGTACCAAGCATGACAGACATTGTTGGATGATTACTCAGAAGCTGTTCTCTACTTTCTTCTCCTTGTCTTCCTCCACATAGATACTGGAAAAGCCAAATACTCATTTTATTAGAATCCCTTGACACTAAGTCATTCTCGTCAGTCTGCTGGAGGAATTCTGGGGAAAATATTTTAAGTTTTGATGGAAAGTTATTAATCTTATATTCTCTGTTTTCTTTCAACTCTCTCTTTTTTTAAATGTTGATATATTTTAATGTAAGTTACAGGCATCATGATAGGCCATAACTAAATCCTTCAGTATAAGCCTTTTTTTAATGAACTTTTCCCCACCTAGTAAAAATAACATTACATCTAACAAAATTGACCCTAATTTCTTAATATCAACTAATTACTCATTCCATAGCCAGATATCACAGTTGTCCCTAAAATGTCTAAACTAGTTTGTTCAAACCAGGGCCCAGTCCAGGACCAGGCATTGCATCTGACTGAATTATCCCTTAAGTCTTCTGAAAATGTAGAATGGTCTCTATTTTTCATGCTACTGCTTTGCTGAAGGGATTGGGCCAGTTGTCCTTTAGAATATCCTACGTTCTGGATTCTATTTTCTCATGACATTGTTTTAGCTTTTTTTTTCTTCCCTGTATTTCTAGTAAACTGAATGCTAGGTCCAAAGGATTGATTAGATTCATATTAAATACTTCTGGGGATTACATCATAGGAGATGGTGTAATATCGATCTTTATACCATTAGCAGTGCTAAGTTTAACTAGTGGATTACAGTGGCTTATTTCTCCCCCGTGAAGTTACACTTTTCCCCTTTTATGGCTAGAAAGCACTCCGTGTAATGTTACTTGGCACCATACCAATATCCATTCACTTAATGATTTTAAAACTAATTAATCCTTTTCTGAATCTGTTTCTTTAGGGGTTGTAAGATGATGATTTTTCTAATTCTGTCACTTCTTCTGCATTTATTGATTGATACTCTTCAGTAAAGTTGAGATTTTCCTTATCAACTGAGGCTATTTCAGATTATGGTTCTGGCTGGAAAGTCAGGATAAACATTTAATTTAAAATCGTTAATTGCTAGTTTTCAAACTAAGGAGGTAATTGGTAGCCACTTTAAGTATAGACAAGTGAGTTTTTGGCTTTCCCTTTGAGTATTATTATGGATTCTTGGGTTTTCATAGATTGAACATGATTTGCCAAGTATAGTCACTTATCTTGCTGGTCAGTCTTGCTTTTGGTGTCTTAAGATCTTTCCCATCCCAGGACCATAAACGTATTCTTTCTTTTTGTGCTTTCTTCTAGTATTTTTAATTTGTTGTTTGTTTTATGGTAAGTGTTTAACCATCAGGGATTAATTTTTATACATTGTGCACATGATCAATTTTCCTAATCCTGTGTTACTGTTTACATTATTATAGATTTAATTACAGATATGTTTTGATTGCTGTAACCCAATTTTCCTTTCTTTGTTATTGGTTTTCAGCTGTCTTTTTACTATTTTATATGTTATTATATTACTTTATATTATTATATTTCTAGTTTTATTGTATTTTGGTGAGAGAAGGGTGACCAGTAAGTCTAAGCTTAGTCAAATTTATTAAGCTCTTTTTTTTGGTAAATAAATATAAATAAGATCTGTATTTGCTGACGTGAGGGAATATCCTTGATGTCTGATTAAGTGCAAAAGCATGTGAAGAGTAATATGCACTGTATGATTCGATTTTATAAAAATACACTAACAAAAATCAAAACAACTCTTGTATATGTATCTGTTTGTGTGAGCAAGAAAAAGGTACTGACCAGGCTGCTAATTTTGGTTATCACAGAAATGTGAAATTGGAGGAAGAATGGATTTCTCTTTTTAAAAGGAAAAGGTGTTACTTTTACATTTAAAAAAATTGTGAAATATGTATATGTATGTATATGTGTATGTATATATGTGTGTGTGTGTGTATATATATATATATATATATATATATATATATATATATATATGAGTGAAAAGAGCTGGGGAGACCATCTAGGGATGTAGCTTCTTCTCAAGCAGCTTTCACCTTGTAGTGCTTGCTTTAGTCAGCTCCAATTCAAGAGCTGCCATTTCCTGTTGCTTTTAGGGATTCCATTATGTGTGTCAGGTTGGTTCTCAGTTTTCCCACCTGCTGGTCTGGCACTTGACTTACATTTAGGACTAGTCACCTAACTATTGGTCCATCTGCTTTCATCTTGCAAAATTCTGTTACCATCTCCTTTTCTGTTTTGCCTGACCTTGTTTGTTCACATCAGCAAAACAATTCATTTATTGTACTTTCAGTGGAATTTGAGAGGCAGCAAATTTTGCTAATTTGACAGGTTGAATATAGGGAATTGGGTGCTAACAAAATGGTGGAAAGTCATGTCTGCTACATCTGCAGCAGTGAACACTGGATGGCTCACATCAAGCCTCTTGGCATCCACGACGCTAATTACGGAGCACTGGCCAGTGTCAGGAAAACCCCGAGCCCCCATGACTGCCTGCTAGCCTGAGCACAGTCTGAATTTAAGCTCTGATCTCCAGATCTCGCTTAAGTCCCTCCGGTTGACAGAACCGAAATCACGTTTGGGATTTGTAGTTGCGAGAGGTTTTAGGAGTCTTTTAGCTTTGCAAGAAGTCATACCAGTTTGAGGGCAAAATGGATGCTGAGTGAACCAATCCACAGTATCTTCCATCATAATCTGAGAACGATAAGTAGGAAGACTATTCATTTTCCAATAACACTTCAAAATTCATTTATGTATTGATACATCAATGCCGGCCGTAATTTCCTTGTTTTGACTTCTTTTTAAATATGCTTTGTCAATATGATTTTTAATTTGTGAAATAGTTTAACTTTTTAATTTTTAAAATTGTGAAATATTTAAAATATTTAAACCCACAGAAGTACACAATGAAAACCCATGTACTCACCACCCAGTTTTATTGAATCTTTACTTTGTGCTATATTTGCAAGCAAACCTCCCCCTGCAAAGTAATAAAACATTAGGGATAGAGAGCGAAAGTCTCTGCTCTCCCTCTCACCTCAGAGGTGCTCTGAACTTGGTGTTTAGTCATTCCTATGCATGTTTTCATACTACTGGTATATACACGTATAGACCTTAACAATACGTAGTACTGTTTTGCCAGTTTTTGAGGTTTATGTAAAGCTATCCTACTAAACATTCTACAACTTGCATTTTGCTTAAAATGTTTTTACTATTTCTATTCTGATACATGAATTCTAGTTCACTCATTTTAACTGCTGTAGAATATTCCACTTTGTGAATAGGCCAAAATTTTATTAAACCGTTCATCTGTTGACAGACATTTAAGTCATTAAATGTGCTTCAGGAACATTCATGTATATGTTTTGCTATTTTAATTAACCATTGATATTATTGTCAATTGTCATACAGTAGTACAACGTTTCAGGTTAATGAACTTTTGGTTCTGATTTTGCAAAAATTATGTAGAACTTACGATATAGAAGCAGTTTAGGGGACATCAATCCTGAAATGAAGGGAGACCTTAAAGGAGTGACTTTCTGACTTTTGTGCAAAGGGCCTGAAGGTTGTTGCGATGGCTTTGGGATTTGGGAAACTGTTCCATCTTCTCTTCCTTAGTCATCCTCAAAAGGCAAGAAAGACCCTTACTTTTGAAAGTATTTTCGATGACAAGAGTTTTACTAGAATGAATCTTTCTATATGACAAGATATTTACCATCTGTTTATCTGTGTTCTTACTGTTTCAGACAGAATATTGTTGCGGGATATAAAAGCTCTTACCCTCCACTATGACCGCTATACTACTTCCCGTAGGTTGGATCCGATCCCACAGTTGAAATGTGTTGGAGGCACAGCTGGATGTGATTCTTATACCCCCAAAGTCATACAGTGTCAGAACAAAGGCTGGGATGGTTATGATGTACAGGTAATACTCTTTATGTTGATGGCAGTCTAAATGGAATCCTTTTCAGTGAAGTGTTTATTGAGACATTATTCAGTATTTTGGGGAAGTACATATAGAAAATCTCAGGTTACCTAAAATATATAAATATAAATCAGTGATTCGGTCTCTGGAAGAAACATCCTCTGAAAGAAATGAACTGATTTTAAAGCCTGGAAATATTCATTGTAATCTTTATACCAAAACTTTCTTATAAGACATTAGTAAATTTTCAAAACTTTTCATATACTTGGGGGTGGGGGGTAGGGGATTTCTTTTGGTTGTCATTTCTCTGTCATTCCTCAAAGAATACCAACCTATCCTTAAAAAATAAAGTTAAGATGATAAGGAATTGTGGATTGTAAGTGGGGGTGGGGTTCATGTGTCCCTATTGTGCTTCAAATGCTTGATTTTAAAGTTGTTTTAGAACTGAGGGTGGTTACTTATGAATGAAAGCATTTCAGTGGGCTTTATTGTCTTCAGGTCTTTGGCATTTTGTACTTAGGATAGACCACCTCCTTGAAGCTCCAAAATTTATTATCCTTTAGAAATGGAATAGATTTTAAGTGAATTCAGTTTAAATCAATACTAATAGATTTCTACTTTGTATTCTGCCTGCTTTCAGAAAGGATTTAAGATGGTTGGTCATTCGGCCAGAAACTTGCTTTGACAGTTTTCCCTTCCGTCAGAGTGAGATTCTTGTTTGATACAACCTTTGTGCCTAGTGTATGCAGTTCCGGGAGAGAGTTCATATTTGCTTGGTGATATGTATTTCACAACATGTTTTCCTAGTCTTGCTAACCGAATCACAGAATCTTCAGGTTAAAGCTGAAATTACTTTTACTTTTATATTACTTTTCAGTCTTGATGGAAAAAAGATACTAATGGCAAAGTCATTCATTAAACATATATTAAACAGTATTATACAAAAATGAATGATGGAGTCACAACCCTCAAGAAACTCTCTTCCTAGGAGAAAAGATAAGACAAGCACTCACATTACATCTAGGTGCCAACAAAGTATTGTAAAGTCACGTCCAGTTGGAGGGATTGGGAAAGACTTAAAGAAGAAAGTATTATATGTACTGTGTTAGTAAGGAAGGATAACATTTTTAGAGCTGAAGAGATAGAGAAGGGAATGAATGGCATGAGCAAGGAAGTATAGAGGACGTCATACATTGACTTATGTTAGTAGCAGGAGAGAGCCTCTTCTAATTCCAAGAGTATAAATATAATAATTAGAAGCCACTTTTAGTATATGCTATTAAGGAAATGACAATTAACATGAAATACCGATAGAGATTGAGTTTGTTTTATTTACCTAAATCAACAAGCTTATAAATCTTCCTCCAAATAAAATTATTTAAAAAATGGAATAGTGTAGAACAACAACAACAAAATAGAAAAATTGTATATTATCCAAATTAAAAACTTTTAGGCTTCAACAGACACCATCAAGAAAGCAGAAAGGACACACACAATAGGAGAAAGCTTTTGCAGTCATATATCTGATTGGGGACTTGTGTCCAGAGTATATGAAGAACTATTACAACTCAGTAAGAAGACATATAACCAAATTTAACAGTGGGTAAGGCATCTGACTAGACATTTCTCCAAAGAAGATATGCAGTTGGCCAATAAACATGTGAAAAAATGTTCAGCATCATTAGCTGAAAAAGTGTGCAGCATCAGGGAAATACAAGTCAAAACCACAGGAAGATACCAGTTCCTAGCCAACAGGATGCCTGTAATCAGAAAGGCTTAGTAGCAGGTGTTGGTGAGGATGTGGAGAGACCCTCATACACTGCCGTTAGGGATGTGAAATGGCGCAGCCACCTTGGAAAACGGGCAGTTTCTCAAAGGTTTAAACATAGAGTTACTGAATGCCTAGTCATTCCACTCCTAGGTGTGTACCCAAGAGACTTGAAAATGTGTGTCCGCACAGAAACATACTAAACGTTGTAGCAGTGTTATTCATAAAAGGCAAAAAGTAGAAACAACCCAAGCGTCCATCATTGATGAATGAAGAAACAAAATGTGGTATATCCATACGATGGAATATTATTTAGCCATAAAAAGGAATGAAGTGCTGATTTATGCTACAACATGTGTGAACCTTGAAAACATTCTGCCAAGTGAAAGAAGCCAGTCACGTAGGACCATGTATTGTATGATTCTGTTTACGTGAAATGTCCAGAGTAGGGGAATCCTTGCAGAGAGATTGGTGGTTGCTTAGAGCTAGGAGACTTGGGGGGAAACAGGGAGTGACTGCTAAAGGAGATGAGATTTCTTTTGGGGGCGATGAAAATATTCTAAAATTGATTGTGATGATGGTTGCACAGCTCTGTGAATATACTAAAAACCATTGAAATGGGTGAATGTCTAGTATGTGAATTATATCTGAATAAAGCTGATATAGTGTACCTGAAGTTTGAAAGAGGAAGATAATTTGTCCAAAACAGAGAAAAGCAATAGAACCAATCAGATCTATTTTGGCTTATATCTTTTTTAATGTTGTTAGAGAAGCTTATTACGTACTCAGCTCAAAATATTTATAGAATTCAAACTAGACCTGGGGTTTTTTTTTAAGCTGGAAAATTTTGAGGCTAGCATAGATTCTTTTTGCAGTTTTTCTAAATGTCTTTTTAAAAAAACTTAAGAAAATTACTTATTGGATTGGACCTTGGGAAAGGTAGTCCATGGTTTTTATAGAATTTGTGTAGGAAGTTTTTCTCAGAAGGTTATATCAATAGCTACCAGATATTCATATATAATGCTGATATTTGAGCCTTAATGTTGAAAAAACCCCTATTTTTAAAGAAAGCATCTTCAACAGTAGTTAAAAAGTTGACATTTAAAAAATTTGCTTAAAATTAATAAATTAGGGAATGCTTAATATGTACAAAAGAATTCTTTACATCTATATGTAAGGAATAAGGAATAGTAATAAAATGAGCACTCATGTACCCACCACCTAGCTTAAGTAGAACGTTAATATCACCAGTATCTTGAAGCCCCTGGTTTGCCCTTCCCCAACACAGAAATACTCGTCCTGAATTTTGATTATCATTCCCTTGCTTCATTTTGCTGTTTTATGACAGCTATTTAGCCCAAATAATGTATATTAAATGAAAAAAAAATCTTTTGGTTCTAATAACCTGTTTCGACTTTTCTTCACAGTGGGAATGTAAGACCGATTTAGATATCGCGTACAAATTTGGAAAAACTGTGGTGAGCTGTGAAGGCTATGAGTCCTCTGAAGACCAGTATGTACTGAGAGGTTCCTGTGGCTTGGAGTATCACTTAGATTACACGGAACTTGGCCTGAAGAAATTGAGAGAGTCTGGAAAAAACCATGGCTTTAACTCTTTCTCTGATTATTATAATAAGTTGTACTCCCGAGAATCTTGTAGCGTCAGTGGAGTGCTTACCATCGTGGTGCTACTTGCTCTTGCCTTTGGAGTTTATAAATTCTTCCTTAGTGATGGTCATGATTCTCCTCCACCATATTCTGAGCATCCTCCACATTCCCATCGTTATCAGAGATTCACCAACTCTGCAGGACCCCCTCCTGCAGGCTTTAAGTCTGAGTTCACAGGTATGTTTTCCTAGGCAATGGCAGTAAGTAGGGTAGAAGTCAGGTAGTGAATCCTGTGCTGGTTTCTGATATAGAAAACGGTTGCATTGGGAAACCAAAGCAGATTTGTCTTATTTTCTTTACTTTCGACTTCTTTTACCTCTTCTGTTCTGTTTCTCTATAAGGTTGATTGTGATTACTATTTAAGGATGCATGATTAAATTGCAAATCATCTCAATCAAACTTGATCAGATTTGGTAATAAGCATTTACCTCGAACTCTGTCTCACACCATACACAAAATTTTATTCACTGAGTATTACAGAGCTCAACATAAAAGTAAAACAATTAAGTTTCCAGAAGAAAACATAGGAAAATATTTGTCAGGGTAGGCAAAACTTTCTTAGAATGCAAAAAATACCAGCCAAAAAGAAAAGAGGGATAAATTAGACTTTATTTAAATTAAGAATGTCTAGTCATCAAAGACAACATTAAGAGAGTGAAAAGGCAAGCCACAGACTGGGAGAAGGTATTTGTAAAACATATTTTCAACAAAGCACGTGTATCTACAGTACATAAAGAACTCCCACAAATCTGAGAAAAGACAGACAACCTAATTTAAAAAATGGACAGAGGATTTGAACAGCCATTTTATAGTAAAAGAAGATATCCAGATGTCCAATAAAAATTTGAAAAGGTGCTCAGCATCATTAGTCTTCAGGAAAATGCAGATTAAAACCTGAGTTCTTAATTAACCACCATTTAATCATCTTAATGGCTAACTTTAAAAAGACAGAGTACCAAGTAATGGCAAGGATGTAGTTAACTGGAACTTGCTGGAAGGAGTTAAAAGGATAAAACACTTTGGAAAACTGTCAGTATCTACTGAAACTAGACATATGCCATCCAATGACCCAGCAATTTCATTCCTAGATGCATACCTAAGAGAAATGCATGCATGTGTGTACAAAAAGATCTGCACAAGAATGTTCACAGCAGCTGTATTCACAGCAGCCAAAAACTGGAAATAGAATGTCCGTAAACATTAGAATGAGACAAATTGTTTTTTTTCACACATTGGACTACTACACATAAATTTAGAAAAAACAAAAACAAAACTGATATATGCAGTGGTGGAGGTCGACTCTCATGGACATAATGATACACCAGAAGAGTACCTCCGTATGATTCTATTTATAAAAAGTTTAAGAATGGGTAAAACCAAAGTGTGGTGAGAAAAGTCAGAGTCGGCTTCTCTCTGACATGGGTGGGTATCTATTGGGAGTTGTCGTGAGGGAGTCTCTGGGTGCTAGAAAGGTTTTACTGATGTGGGTAGTGATTACGTGAATGGGTACATACATGCAGATTTATTCTGCTGTACATGTGGGATTAGCACAGTTCCCTTTATGTATATGATACAGCAATTTAAGAAAAACTTCCTCTGAGCAGAAGATATTTTTTTTTTTGGTCCCTTTTAAGACCCGACTTCCCAACTAACAAATATCCTCCACTTGGATTCCTCCATTAGACACTCAGGTACAGCTCTCAACCTGGAGCTTCTAGACACGTCCACACAGTAGAAAGGAAGTAGCTCTGACACGTGGGGTCATCTTCTAGTAGCTGATCTGGAGCAGGGCAGATGTGACCTTATGGGAAGAAACCACCCTCCCCTGCCTTAAAAACATATCCCTCCTTTTCCTTGTGTGTGGGAAAGGCAGGTGCTCCTTAGTTATAAACCAGTATTTTATAAATACACTTTTTGAATACAACTTGTTTATAAGTTGAAGTATTATTATTATTTTTTATTTTTATTCTTTTTAAAAATAAATTTATTTTATTTATTTATTTTTGGCTGTGTTGGGTCTTTGTTGCTGTGTGCGGGCTTTCTCTAGTTGCAGGGAGCGGGGGCTACTCTTTGTTGCGGTGCGCGGGTTTCTCATTGCAGTGGCTTCTTGTTGCGGAGCACAGGCTCTAGGCGTGCAGGCTTCAGTAGTTACAGCGTGCAGGCTCAGTAGCTGTGGCTCGTGGGCTCAGTAGTTGTGGCTTGCGGGCTCTAGAGCACAGGCTCAGTAGTTGTGGTGCACAGGCTTAGTTGCTCTGTGGCATGTGGGATCTTCCTGGACCAGGGCTGGAACCTGGGTCCCCTGCATTGGCAGGCGGATTCTTAACCACTGCGCCACCAGGGAAGTCCCCTGAGTATTATTATTAAAGCATACAGATGAAACAATTGAAATGTCATATTATCTTTAGTTCTGTAGGCTATGGTTTAAGAGAGGATACATAATCATTTTTATTTTTAGGACCGCATGGTGCAACTTCTGGTTTTGGCAGTGCTTTCACTGGACAACAAGGACATGAAAATTCAGGACCAGGGTTCTGGACTGGCTTGGGAACTGGAGGAATATTAGGATATTTGTTTGGCAGCAATAGGTAGGCTTTGCATTTATCTCACCTGCTCTTTAATTCAGCCTTTCTTTAGAGGCTTCTTTGTTTTGCTTACAATTTGACTGGATTTGTTTTGTTAAGGAAAATAAATTATGGTGACATTACCCTATCAAATCAGATTCTCTGGGGATGGGGAAGGAATGCCATCTGTGCTTTGATCAATATTATATGTGTTGTTTTCTTTCACATGTCATGCTTATAGATATGAGTTAGAAGAAAG